>NC_063208.1:27965000-28032500 GCF_017589495.1 Alosa alosa
GGGTGGATTTGACAGTCAAAGTGCAGTGCACTGCAATCGTTCCCACCCACGTAGTCCCCATTTCACAGTGGTTGTCTCCAGACGTATAACCAGTGTGCAAGATTAACACATTGACAAGAAAATAAATATTTAACCCACTAGGCAATCAGCATCCACTGATCTCTAACCTGGCGCCAAGGGAAACAACTGACCTTTTTGTCCCTGACCGCCTTAGATCTATTTTCTTGTTGACAGTAGTTGGGTCTTGTTATGTACCACTTTTGAACAGCTTTCTATGCGCATCTCAGGCTGGTTTTATGCTCTCTAAATGCCGTTGTGGAGCTCCTGTGTTTTACAGTGCAATGGAATAGAATGGCTGTAAACAAGCAAGAGCTGGTGGTGCAGCTTTGGATGTAAACGTGAAAACAACATCTGCACACTACATGCAGATACCTTTTCCATTCACAACCTCTTGTCTGAACCTAAAAGGGCAGATGAAGTGTAACGCGGTAGCACTAACCTGTGTAAACGCTCTGCCTCTCCTCAGACGCCCACCCCTCGCCAGCTCCTTCCTGGAGAAGAGCAGCACCCCAGACAGCTCCTCCAGGCTCAGCAAGTTCCAGAAGGCCCAGATACTGAAGGCCGGGTTCCTCAGACAGCCTGGAGAATACAGATGGAGAACAGAACCTACTTTTACAGGTACCACACACCTGCAGCTCTCTCACTCACTCACTCACTCACTCGCCACTCACTCACTCACTCGCCACTCACTCACAGACTCTCTCACACACACACACACACAGAGCCCTCACTCAAAAATTAGCTTTTTATCTTCAGAGTCGGGTACCAGGGGAAGCTGACTGTGTGATCTCTCCTTGTAATTCCTCTTTATTCAAAAACGGCCTTCCTGAATAACTGATGAGGGCTGTCTTGTTTAGGACTTGTGAGGTTTAATTGTCCTCTTTCCTCTCGCAAGGCCAGCATTGACGCCACAGGTCAACTCGCTGAAGACTGAGACGGAGAGGCCGACGGGTGAAGCAGGTGATCGCCAGGAAGGAGGATCGATCCCAGAGGGCCGAGCAGCAGCAGGCCCCGCCGCCAGCCACGCCAGCATCAAGCAGAGGATGAAGGTGAGGAGGTTGCCCATTGGTTGACCAACGTAGCAGGAGGCTTCTATTGGTCAACCACCACAGCGAGTGCTCCCATTGGTCAACCACTATAGCAGGAGTGTTCCTCAGTCAGCTAGTACAGAAAGAGGGCTGCCATTGGTCAAGTAATTGCTAGTACCTTTCAGTTCTCATAACCCCAGTTGTGTTTTTGGCGGTGGAGGTGAATGTTGTCCTTAACTGGTGCCCTGCTGTCTACTGTATGAGTAGTCTAGGAGGAATACTTTGATTCAGAGGGAAATAGGGCGGGAGAATGTCTCTGATTTTGAACAAAGCTTTTCTCAATAGCCAATCGTGGGAGAGGTGGCAGACCTTGTGAGTATGCACATGTACTGGGGTTTCATGAAAATACCGGGCCGACAGCTTAACTAACAACCAAAACGATGACGCTTTAGTTTGCCTTTGTAGCCATCTTCTGGTTGGGCCTTTGCTTAGGCAAATGAGACATAACTTCTGTAGAGGTTTAAAGCAACTGTTGTTAAACATGCTTCAATTTTTCTTCAAAAATGCAAACATCATTGACATCTCGCAACAAACATGCACATTACTACATAATGACAAACAGACGACATTACATAAACACATACTGTAACTTAACAAGAAACATTGACTTGGCTTCCACAAACATAACACAACATAACATTAATAACAGAAACATGCCCAGGATGATTCAGATATGATTACGACCGGAATTAGATTTCACGAAAGTGTGAATGAGGTGGTGTTGGAAGGCCACGCTTGTATCGGGCAGCCATTTTCGCGACTGGTTTCAGTAGGAACTTTTGCCCATGAACACAAAGGAAGTGAGATCAGTGGGCGCCTCTGAAAGTAGCTGTTTTCCAGGAGAGTTTTGGCCCAGAAGTTCGCTCAGCATGATGCGAGCTTCTGGGTACTGGATTACTTTATGAGCTTCCCACTGTGACGGATGTTGTGATTCTGATGTGGAAAGTAAGAGCCAATAATGTCCAGCTGTGTCCAGGCGACAGAGGGGAGCTTTGTTCAGCCACGCCCAGTTGATGGATGCCCATTCCAGGCAGCTGTGCTGGAGAGGAAGCCAGTCACAGTCACTTCACAACAACGGGCATCCGCCCGCTGGTGTTTGGCAGAAGAGGGCCTGTTTACAGATTTGTTTGTCTTCAGCAGCTCAGCCACATTTCTTTTTTGTGTTTTGATGTTTAATTTTTAATCACTGATTATGAAAAATTTACAGCAATCACGTTTTTCTAACTCTATTTTTCCTTCAAAGATTACCATTGGATGGGGTTTTGCTTTTCCTCTGGTGCAAGTTGTTGGTACATAAGTTGCTTCATAGGTGTGTGTGTGCTGTGCAGCTCCCCCAGGAATTGACGAACGAGATGAACCTGCAGCAGACCGTGATCCACCAGGCCAGCCAGGCGCTGAACTGCTGCACAGACGAGGAGCACGGCAAGGGCGCTCAGGTGGAGGCCGAGGCAGAGAGACTGCTGCTCATCGCCAGTGAGTAACACACACCACATACACAAGCAGCACGGCAAGGGCTCTCAGGTGAGATCGAGTGTTTATCGCCAGTGACTAACGGCAACAACACACACACACACCTTCTTAGACCTGATGTTGTTTGTCTCACTGCTTGAGACTATACTGCACGAATATATTTGTTTATTCTATAATGCACAAAAGTTGTGCTACCACAGTAACATAGCATAGAGGTTATCTTACCAGGGTAGATATCATGCTGCCAAGTCACTGTTAATCACGTTAGACTGTTGCAGTCATAGTAAGCAGTGTATCTGAGATTTTTTTATGCTTTTCTGTTCTTTTTATGGGAGAACATTTAAGTTCACAGTCTAATGATGGAGCCGCCTTTGCATTGTGTTGCTGGAGACTAGCTTGAGAATATTTTAAATGATCAGGTCCCCCTCTTTTTCTAGCAGTAACGTGTGTGTGTGTGTGTGTGTGTTCCAGCTGAGCGTCGTCTGGCCCTGAAAACGGAGCTGGATCGTTTGAAGGCGGAGGGCCCCAGAGCGGAGCGGGGGGGCGCGGGTTGGTCCGATGGGGCCTCGGCCTCTAAAGGTTCCATCAGCCTGCTGGAGCTGCGACTGCCCCTCAAAGCCGACTTCGTCTGCTCCACCGCCAACCGGCCTGGTGAGAACACACCTCACTTACACCCTTTCAACACTGACTACGAGGGGGGGCGCTGTGGCGCAACTGGCCACATCAGGTCGTTTCCCTATCCCACCCCATCTCTCCCTCCCACTCACATCTGTCAGCCTCTACACTGTCCTGTCAATAAAGGCAAAAAGCCAAAGAAAATATACTTGGGGTAGTTTATTAAACCCCTAAATCTCTGAGCATCTGTGGATGTCTAAGGGAGGACTATCCATGTCAGTTGGGGCCTTCAACTGTTGGCAGAGGGCCTCTTGAGTCCTGTGACATTTTTAGACTTTTGCGTTTGTTTTTACATTTGCATTCAACTTAGCACCTCTTGCTCTTAAGCCCAAATCACACCAAAGATTTGCGACGAGATGAGCTGCAACATTCTATAAACCAGCAACTTGCTGCAACGTTCTAAAACCTTCCAACTGCGACTAGACATGGTGAATGCTTTTTGACTGCTTGCAACAGCTGGCAACGACGTGCAACATTTGATTCACACTGCTGCAACTCCTTTCTGCAACTGTTTCGTCTTTCGAATCTTTGGTCTGAATTGGGCTTTATAGATGGTTTGTCTTGTTTGACTCTTGTGTTTCATTCTTGTGCGTGTGTGTGTGTAGAGTCGAGCAGCCATTACTTCTTTGTGATGATCCGTTCTGGAGCAGAGAACACAGTGGCCACGCCCCTGGCCAGCACCCGCAATGCGCTCAGTGGAGATGCCCTCACCTTCTCCACCAAGTTCACACTGTGAGTCTCTCCATCTCTCTCTCTCACACACACACACACACACACACACACACACACACACACACAGCAAACCTCCTCCACCAAGTTCACACTGTGAGTCTCTCCATCATCACACACACACACACACACACACAGCAAACCTTCTCCACCTAGTTTACACTGTGATTCTCTCCAACACACACACACACACACACACACACACACACACACACACACACACACACACACACACAGCAAACATGCTTACCCTCTCCACTAAGTTCACACTGTTACTGACATACACCCACCCACCCCCACACACTCCCAGGAGCAAAGGCCTCACTGTCTGAATCACTACACCACTCCACTTCCTCTTTGACACGGGTGTTGACCAAAGGGCTGCCATGGAGGCAGCTCGGTTAAACTGTAGGACTGTGCTTCCATTGCCGTAGTATGGAGATGCTGCTGTTGCTTCTGTTGATGCTTAAGATACCTTTTCTTCCCCCCCAACCCTGCAGGCCTGAAGTGTCCAATGACTTTGAGATTGACATTGAAGTGTACTACCTGGTGAGTAATGAGTGCCGAGCACATGTAATCAGGGCTTAAAGCTCCCAGGCTTCCCTGTGCCAGATTTCAGGCGTGGGCCAGGCTGCTTACTTAAGATTTTAAAATGGATAATTTTATAGACAGCAACTTCAAAAATGTCTGATAAAGCAAGGAACATTTCCGTGCCTGGAGTTCAGCCTTGCGTAATGTTTCCTGTTGGTCTCTGATCTCTGCCCTGACTGACTGGCCTGGTCCATCTCCCCAGGTCCAGAAGAGGGAGCTCAACCCAGACAAGAGGAAGAAGCCCAACAAGTCAAAGGTATTATGGGATGGATGGATGGATGCCCTGTTTCTATGGTGACCTGTGAGGGCAGGACTGGAGAACATGTAACCCTGTTTTTATACAGGGTTTAAGACGCATGCATATATGTAAACTACCTACGGTTGGCTTAGGTGTATGTAATCTGAAAGTAAATGTAAAGGTAATGCCTTATCACTCAGACCAGGCAATGTCTGTGTTCAGATTCTGCTGGCGCACATTCATGATCTCCACGGCATGTGCTTCACGGTACGCCACATGCTGTCCGAGCCCCCGCCCCCACCCACCCCTTGACCCCACTGAGTCGGTAGCCCCGGTGCTCTGACTTCACCGCCTTCTACCCGCACAGTGGCACAGTGGTGGGCATTAGGGGAATGGATGACCAGGCCTTTATCACACTAGTCAGAGCTTTATGGGCACACAGACCGTTGTTGTGTGTGTGCATATGATGCGGTTGTTTGTTCGATTTGATGAGATTTGTTTTTGTTTGAATCTGAATCTCTGTTGTGTGTGTGTGTGTGTGTGTGTGTGTGTGTGTGTGTGTGTGTGTCTGTGTCTGTGTCTCTTTCTGTCTCCAGGCCATCACTCCCAAACGCTTCCTATCAGTAAGTCCCTTCAGCTCACTCAGGATATTCAGTCTCCTCTTAAATGAGAAATCCGCCAGTTTTTCCGGCCGGAAAATGGAAAACAATGTTTTTTTCCCAGCTGGAGTTGCTAGTTCCAACGGCTAAGGCCGCCATGTAGCTACAGCACTACACTCTGGGGGCAGGAACGTGGGGGCTCACAGACATGCCTCCAGAATGTAGCGCTGCAGCTGCCTGGCTGCTTTAGCTGCTGGAACTAGCAACTCCAGCTGGGTAAAACTGACTGTTTTCGGCGGGCTTTATAAAATATTATAAAGAATAAATATTTGGGTCGAGTTCAGTAGTAGTTGTTGTTGGCCTGTATGAAAATCTCCTTTGTGTTTTACCCCTTTGCAGAAGAGTAGTCTGCAGACTCCAGGTAAGATTTCAAACATACACTTCCCATTTCCATTCTTTTCTTTAAGACATTTGTTTTAAATCGCAAGTGTCTGTTGGTGTCTAGTTTCTAAGGCTTCTGGCTTGTTAAGCTTCTGTCATTTAGAAATATGAAACATAATGCCCACTTTTACAGTGGAGGCAAACTCAAGATGTCTATTCAGGCTTTCTTAACTGGCAACCCTCCAGTCAAAGTATTCATTCTGTTATAGAACCCTTAGGTAGTTTCATCAGTGTGTTATCGATCAACAGATAATTGATTAATCAAGAAAATAATCGACTACGAGAGTAATGGGTAGTTGCAGCCCTGCTGTGTGTGTTGTGCTGTCCCTCTGGTCTGTCCTGATTCTGACTCTGCGTTTGCATTACCGTGGCAGTGATGGCCAGTCCTGGAGGCCCCAACGCAGTGCGCACCAGCAACTTCGTCCTCGTTGGATCACACAAGCTTACGCTCGCTTCCATTGGGAAGAACAAGTTCCCTCTGGAAAAGGTATTCTTGAATTAAAATGTCATCAGTGGTGTTTGTGTGCTTGAAATATTGTGTGCTTTTTCATTTTGAATTTGCATTTTAAAATGTTATTTTAAGTTTGCACCATGACCATACTTTTCACCATTCACCAGCTCCATATCTAGCACTGTCAGACATGCACATCTAGTATAGCTAACACACAGGCCACACAGTTTTGGTGCTGAGCCAGGCTTCCTGGTTCCCTCAGTTGGCTGGGATACTGTTGCTTAGGAACCAGCCTCAGTTTCACTTATGTGCACTCGTCTGTTTCTCTCCTTTTTAGATCAAATATGAAGGGATTGAGAGAGACCTTCTCAGTGACATGTTTCAGAAAAAGGTCACTACATGCTTGTCACCTGACTGATAGTAACACTCTTAATGCTCAAATTCTTTTTGTTTACTTGTTTGCTTTTTTTATTTGTTTGCTTTGATCTGATTTTTGTTGGTGTTGCCGTGACCGTGTGTGGGTTTGATGTGTGTTTATTTTTTTATTATACTAATGTCTAACCTCTGGTTCACTTGCATTGTGCATTTTGTTCACAAAGCTGGGTGTGTTTGTGTTTCTTGAGTTCTGATTTGAACACTTAAAAGACTGGGTTGACTGGTTCTCAGGAGAGTTATTGTGTTATGAGTAATCTTGAACAAGTACAATTGAGAGGCTGAGTAGGGTCCTAGGCTCCTCCTCACACATCCACTCTCACTGTGGATATGTGTATTGGTGTAGGGTTCAGAGTCTACGCGCGACGATAAACACACTCTTCAGTACACGTGGAGTTTGTGTTAATTCTCATAGTCATAGTCTAATAATTTTGTAATTCTTTTTAGGTAAACGTCTGGTCAACTTGTATTGTCCTCTAAAATGCCCCTCTGCTCTGTCTGTCTGTCTGTCTGTCTGTCTGTCTGTCTGTGTGTGTGTGTGTGTGTGTGTGTGTGTGTGTGTGTGTGTGTGTGTGTGTGTGTGTGTGTGTGTGTGTGTGTGTGTGTGTGTGTGTGTGTGTGTGTGTGTGTGTGTGTGTGTGTGTGTGTGTAGGTGCCTTTCCTGTGTCCGTTGGAAGGGCACATCTACTTGAAGATGCAGTGTGAGGTCGGCTCACGGGTGGAAGAGAGGGGCTTCCTGGTGAGGGCACACTTCCTGACGCTCATGACCTTCCCTTTAGTCTGCCAATTAATGCATTAACATCACAGCACCCCTTTACTGACACTTCAGTTAGGTGTATTCAGTATAGAATGCTCTTCATTAACTCATTAGGTCTAACTGAAGTACATATTAAGAAATTGTTTTTTGATGGCCTTTTGCTTGAAGCTATTCAAATCATTTACAGTTCATTTATATATCTATGGGGTCATTTACAGCCTATATTTTAGTTGTTATATATATATATATATATATATATATATATATATATATATATATATATATATATATATATATATATATATATATATATATATATATATATATATATATATATATATATATATATATATATATATATATATATACACACATATACACACTGCATGCGTGGCTTGAGCTTTTAAATTGTTTTGTCTCTTGAGGTTCTGGTTTTGACTGATTGTCTCTCCTGCAGACGATGTTTGAGGACGTGAGTGGTTTTGGGGCGTGGCACCGGAGATGGTGTGTGCTCTCAGGGTACTGCATCTCCTACTGGACCTACCCCGACGACGAGAAGCGCAAGGTTATTTTTATTATTATTTTTTTTATTTGTTTATTCATTTGGCTAATGGTTTTATCCAAAGCAACTTACATATACAGTATTAGTTATTTCAACTTGGGGTTAAGTGTGTTGCTCAAGGGCACAAGGAGGTGAATGGCAGGCGGCTAGTCTGAGTGAAACACCCCCGTCACACCACCTGAGATGCGTATTGCATTTCATTCAGTAAGGACAGCACCCATCAAAGTAGTCTCAAGATAGACCGTTGAAATGGAGTCAGGCCCTGGTTGTATCTAATCATGGTAAAGCACCACCTACTGTGATCGTTGTTTCATTCAAATCGTTGTTTGGTAGGGAAATTATTTAGAGACAGAGCCGGGTTTTGTTTGCTTGTTTTTCAAATTCAGTGATCCTGGCTTTGTCCTGACACTTGCTTCTGTAAGCAACCAGAGTAATGGTGTCACTCAATGTCAATCCTCAGTCCTTTAATATGTTACCAAACATATGACGTTTAATTCCTCATTGGACGTGTGTGTGTTTGTGTGTGTCCTCCCTCTAGAACCCGATTGGGCGGATCAACCTTGCAAATTGCACGAGCCACCGGGTGGAACCGGCGAACCGTGAGTTCTGTGCGCGGCCCAACACGTTTGAGCTGATCACGGTGCGGCCACAGAGAGACGACGACAGGGAGACCCTCGTCAGCCAGTGTCACAACACCATGTGTGTCACAAAGTAAGTCACTGCACCACGTGGATCACCATAGTGACCGTTACTGTATGTTCAATGTATTTATGACTAACCTTATTTCAACTAAACACAGATGAAGGAAGGTGCCCGTGAAATGCTCTCAAAGGCTGCTCTGTTGGTGATGTTTTTTGCCCACAAAGGTTGCTTTGCTGGTGGCTTTGTTTTTGATGGTAAATAGGCTTGATTGTTGATTGCCCGCTGCATGCACTCCCCTACCTATAGCACTAGGAATTTAACAACACTCTAGAAGATCAGAAGGCAAAGAAATATGTATAACAGGTGCGTTAGAACCGACACTGTGAGGAAGAGGCTATGAGTGGGTCAGACTCTGAAAAAGGTGACTAGACAAAGTCCTTGCAGAGGGAGCAACTTTTAAAAAAAAAAAAGATGTTTCAGCCATCCGGCTATTCTCAATGCTCGCAAAAAATTATGTTGAGTATATTGTGGTGATCTCTGTAATTGGGATCAGCCAGCCAGGGTCAGCAAGGTCATAGGACCATGATTATGACATATTGCATTCCTGTTCTACAGCAGGGGAGCTGACTTGCGCTGTTCTCTCCCCTTTTCAGGAACTGGCTGAGTGCAGACACTAAGGACGAGAGGAATCTCTGGATGCAGAAGCTCAACCAGATCCTGGTGGATCTGCGTACATGGCAGCCAGACTCCTGCTACAGGCCTGTGTAAGCACGCCCCCTATTGACTGGGAGGACCAACAGCACGGATGTGGTCTCATCCCAGCCACCTACTTCAGGGACAGTCAGGGGACATGTGCAATACAAGCATGAATAATAAGCAACTTGGTTGTGTATTTCAGAAAGAGTATTTTAAAGTAAATGACAATGAGAGAGAAGAAGTCAATAAAGCCATACTTACTGCCCTGGATTTGTACAGGCATTTCAGTGGGAGGAAGGGCAGGAGATCTCTCCCCTCAGTTGCTTTTCTCATCAGTCTGGGGAACGTAGTGTTCTTTAATCCATTTTCCTTTGAATTTGTCACAGGGCAGTGTGTTGTGTTCTTTTCCATGTGCCATCCCAGTTATTGGGATAGATCAAAAATTCATTCTGGCTTATTGATTGAGTCTGACGATGTCCTTGTTTCAGGGTTTTTTTGATCCTTTTTTATGGGTGGATAAAATGGATAGATGTCAGTCAATATTAGTTTTCTGTAACTTGTGCTATAGAACAGTGTTCATACACAAATGCTGGGCTTAATCCACAGCAAAAGATGCTCTATAATTTACTTTTAACACTTTTTTGACGTTTTATCCATTTCTGCAGAATACATGTAACACCACAGCTGTATCCTATTTACTAAGATGGTTATTTATCATGTAATGCACCAATAGAACATTTTAAGCTGATATTTCTACAATAACTACTACTACTACTGTCACCAGAAACACTTTTTATGTTGTTTTTATGTACATGTTTGTCTTTCTGTGTGTATATGGTCATAAATTCTAGATCCAAATGGTTGTTGCTTTTTTACTATCAGTCAGAGGTCTGAATCTAAACTGAATATATAGGCTACATGCTCTGCTTTAACCTCCAGAGTCTGGGTGATTAGGCCTCGGACTGACGCTCTCTTAACGTCTATGTGGGAGGTAACCTTTTATCTAAGTGTTTACATTAATCTGTGCAAAGTGCACTTTGCTTTGTAGCCACGTCTTTATATAAATGAGCATGTGCGAGAATATTTTTTAAAGGATTGTTTTTTTTTTTTAAGGCGGTCTTGTATCTCCTCCGTCACAGTGCAGTAGTTCACTCTAGGAGCTAGCCCAGTTTAAGGGCTGATCTGTGCTAGATTCAGGTCTAATCTGGTTGGAGGTCAGCTGTGTCTGGGGAGGGATATGGTGTCACTGCCCTCCTGTAAGCATAAACGCATGCCTGAAAACATTGGTGTGGAAGCACTCCTAATTCAGGATGTTACTTGTCTGAAAAAAATGAAAAGAAATAAATACCAACTTTGACCAATGTAGTTGTGTCTTTGCCTCTAACCCATAGACTGTATAAAACATGCTGTTGAATTCAATGAACCCGGATATTCTTTATATGTTATTTTACCAGCCACCAGTGTGACGATACCGACTGAAGGGTAAACTATTCCCTATGCTGCCCCAAGGTCATTTACAGGACCTCTAAAGTGTGTGTGTGTATATATCATTTTGATTTCTATGTGTCATCAAAGAGTAAACAAATGGCCATTTTAAGTGGTCACCAATGTGACTAGATAGATATAAGAAGGATGGCTTTATCCATGAATGGGAGGCGGGAGTGTGTGGGCCTGACCTGACTGTTAGGTCTGAATCAGTGAGGAGTATACAGCAGCCTTGTAGTAAGGAATGTACATATAGCATACATACAGCATGATACATATTACAAGAGACATCTGGTATATTTGGGGATAAGCTGATATATGCAGCTTCTTGACTGAACAAAAACAAAAATTAACACTAAACATGTTGATGATAAATAAACCTCTGCAATAGTTTAGAGACAGTTGACTTTCTTGAAGTTCAAAGACAGGGTCAGACCATTGGATCTGTCACTACATTTCCCAGGAAGCATTGCTACAGTGCTGCAGCGTTCATTCCAGTGACGCAGCGCGTAACAGTTGATTCTGGCCCACCCAGGAAACTGACTTACACAGCAGCGTTTGTAGTTTTAACCGGTTTTATTGTGCCATTACGACAGACGAAATGGCCAATTCTTGACTTGTGACTCTTCGTGCATTTCTGGGCTTTCTCTGGTATTCTGGTTGGTCTGGAAAGGTCGATATCCATGGAGGGTTGTTTATGGATTGTGCTGTAGTCAGCTGGTAGAAGTCGATCGCCTTCATCATCGCAGTTTGACAACGGTTGGCATATGCTCTGTGCAAGAGGTGCATTCTAAACCTTCTGAACATGAACGAACGTTATCTTATACCTTAAAAAGCTCAGGTAACTATACTTTATTTACCTAATGCTAGTCTGGGCGTTTGGTTTGTTGATCAAGGTGGCCATGGGTCGACCTTTTGATGTGTCTGTGTTTACTGACTAGAAAGTAACGATGGCCAAAGGAATCATTCAAGTGACTCTTACCTTTAACTTAACGTTAGTGTTAACGTTAGCCATCTATATTAATTGTATGGTTAGTGTGGTAAGCTGTTTTATAAGAGATAATTATTTAAAAAAACATCAGTGTCACTTTATTGAAATGCTTTATCATCCTCTCTTTCCGTACTTCCTACCTATTTTGTACAGTAAGTCTTATAAAACGTTAACCCTAGATGACAGCTAACCTCTGTGCTGCTGCGATCTAGCAGAGATTTCTTCCGAGTTCTCGTCCACACCCCGAGTATTGTGTTTACCAAATTACCAGTGAAGTGAGTAGGATCGTGTCCCTTCTGTCAATCCCAGGTGTGGTTTGGTGTTTGAGAATAGGTCAACTGTTTGGTTGCTACTATGTGTCTGTCTGTAACAGGAGGGCACCCAGGTGATAGTCCCCTCTCGTGTTTTAGCGTTAGGCTACATTAAAGGAAGTTCGATGGGTTAACTGCCCTGGAACTTATGTATCCATACGGAATATACACACCACACAATGTAGCTATTCTTCTTTTTGTCAATATTTCCTCTTGGCACCTCCAACGAGCCTAACACAAGATTTTGTGTCACCGACTGTATTGTACAGGATGATACTGCAAGATTTTATCGCAAAAGGGCGCTTTTTCAGACTGCTGTCCAGTTTGCACAAACAATAGGTTTATCAATTATTGACCAAAGACTTTGCTCAGACTCTTGACTTTTCCATTTAAATCTGCAATAGGATCAAGCATTTATTTATTACCTGCTTCGTGCTTGCATATGTAAATGGAGGGTTGACGTTTTAGGCCGAAAACCAGATAAAAATATGTATGGTCTTTTAGATTTTGTATTGGAATTCATATTTATTCACTTATTTGTTCTGACTAAAATTGTCATATTGTGACATGAAAGTTATTGTGTATAAAAGTATAATGGGGTATATTTTTTATGTGAGTTGATGTATCATAATCTTTTGTCATTACTTCATCAAGATCTCGCAAATGTATTATATTTTACAGTATATTTCTTCATCATCAAAGTAAGGCATTTGTCCTCAATCTTTCAATAAACTTCATGTTAATTTTGACATACGTTGATAGAAAGAAAATGCTTGTGACTTTTGCTGACCCTATTTCCTATCTGTTCCATTGAGATTTGTATGATTTAGACGCCATATGATAAATCACACCACATAGCAATCTGTTAATGCAAAAATGTGTATTTCACAAACAAAAGACAGTTTAAGACAGGTTCACTGTTAAAAATCACTCTGTGTAAAAAATTAATTAGACCAAATAGGGCCTATTGTATAGCACTTAAGTTCCCTGAGTTTTTCTCTTCTCGATGTTGGGCTTCAATCTGAATGTTTGTAGTTCCCTTTTGAGTTTATTCTCTTCATATCTGTTAAAAGACAAATTCAACAATGTATTCAGATATTTAAAAACATAGGCTATCCTGCATTATAATCAGATTAAATTGTTGCAATTACTTATAGAGATAAAGACAACATTATTACTGTCTTCAACACCAGGATTTATTTTCTCAGACTACTATTGATATTTAGAATGTCAAATATGTAAGCCTAGCTTTTGCATCCAAGGCTGTAGTGTGAGTGTGTTTCACCATACATGTAATAGGTGCACATTACACATTTCTATGTTTTATGTGTGTGTGATTCACCATACATGTAATAGGTGCACATCTTAAATAATACATATAAAAAAGTTAAATATGTCAAAATATATCTTACACTTAACTATTAGTTGTGTGAGTCTTGTGGCTACATGTCAGCACCAAAATGATATGATCACTGCAACATGGTAACATAGATTTAAAGGTAATATTGACAAAAAAGTAATTTACATTTGACATTTTCTTGTAAAATGGGTCACACCAAAAGACCGTGAAAAGGGGTACTGAAGAGTGCTGGAAATACTTGATTTATTGAAAGAAAACTCACCTGGTAAACTTTTAATGTCCTGAGATGTTATTATACTTGAATGAAGAAGGACCCCCTATCCCCAAAGGTCTCCAGACAATTGCCCATTTAAAAAACAGTGTTTAGACATGTCAAATCAATTTATTTTTATAGCACATTTAAAAGCAACAGCATTGCACCCAAGTGCTTTACATAAACAAAACAAAACAAAAAAGTAGGATATTTAGGGTCACACCATATGATATCGATTTTTGGGACAAAATCTTTTTGTTCAGGGCTGGTTCAAAATATTATGCCTGGACTTTTAAAACAGCAGACTTACAAGTAGACATCTGTGGTAGTACTTAAATATGGGGGAAATGTATTCATTTTATTGGTTTTATTAAAAATCAAACTTTGTGAATTGGGCTTGGGACAGTCACACCATATGAGCTTTTCCTCGTTTGGCTGAAAATTGTGAAAAATAGGAATATGATTGGCATTAATGGCCTATATGTTCATATAAAACAGTTTTTTTCTGAACAATATAACCACATTTATTTGCAGATTAGACATTTCTGTACTTATGTTTGGACACTTAGGACCACAAAAAGGCCACGTCAGTTCAACCACTCAAATGAACATGTTTTGTTTTTATTGCATACAGCAAACAGGCCTGGTGTTAGCTGTATGAAAAATAGGTAGACCACAACTGTATGATTATCTTATCAGTTTTGCCTGATAGTTGTTCTGAAACTCGGCCCAAGTCTTGGACAAAGCCACTCACACCGACACAGATCTATATCAATATAATGTCTGCTGGTATTGGCACCCGTCATATAGCTCTACGAGGTACCACCCTATCAAGGGAAATGTAGACTGGTATCTGTGGCCGATGTTTAACTCTTTCACTCTCTGTGTGTGTGTGTGTGTGTGTGTGTGTGTGTGTCGTGCGTGCGTGAGGTTAAGTGGAGGGCAGGATGCTACAAGGGAGATTTGGTTGCTCTGTTTGCATAATTTATTCAGCTCTTTGCGCTCTACCATTGTGAGCTGTGATTGAGAGAGTGATTGAGTGTGTATTCTAGGAACAGGCCATGGGTTCAGATCACAGACCTTGCTTACACACACACACACACACAAACCCCAGCACAGTATGTGTCAGGAGGCGATGAAGCGGCTCTTGTACGTTAATGGTGGAGGTGTTCTCTGTGTGTGGCATGGAGCTTTAGCAGGAAGAGACACCATCTTCTGGTATCAACCCCAGACAGGCACATTTTGTTCATGTGTAAAAGTTTGTGGCTTTTGACATATTTACATTGATGTGATTGTGTATGGTTGCTGTGCTCACCTGTAATCAATAGACTTTGAGTTCCTCTTTCAATGTGTGTGTGCGTGTGTTTCAGAAAGTGCGTGTGTGTATGTGCCCATGGTTGGTCAACACTCCAGTCTCACCCTTGACCTTTCCTGGTCCCTCCAAATCCTCTCACCCATCCTCACACTACCCATCAACCCCTGGGCAGAGCTTCAAGATCTGTTTTCCCACACCCTGCCTTGACCCTGGCCTCATCCAGGCTGACATAACTGCCCCTCTCTGTGTCCCTTCAACAGCTATAGCCCTCTCCATCTGCCCCTGCCTACGCTCCCCTGTCCCCTCCTTACCTACATACCTCACCAGAGCCCCAGACGTCCTGGTTGCCCCCACAATCCTGCACTTCCTCCTGTGGCTCAGCCAGCATCCTCGTTTCACTCCTGACACCCTGCACCCACTCCCAGTGTGTGAGAGTGTGTGTGAGAGTGTGTGTGAGAGTGTGTGTGAGAGTGTGTGTGTGTGTGAGTGTGTGTGTGTGAGAGTGTGTGTGTGCGAGGGCGATGCTGTGTGTGGCACGCAGGAACATGTCCCAGAAGCTGAGTGTATTCCTGGTGCTGGTGGGCCTGTGCTGGGGGATGCTACTGCTGCACTACACGCTGTCTCGCCCACGCCACCAGAGCAGCGCTCAGTTGCGTCAGCAGATCCTGGACCTGAGCAGGCGCTACGTCAAAGCCCTCAGCGAGGAGAGCCAGGACCCCTCTGGTCCCCAAGGGACCTCCATGGCTGGATACGGTATGGTGACCAGATTTCTCTGATGAAAAGTGGGGACATTTCCTGTTCAGCTGTTAATATCATTGACATATTTAGGCTAATGTTTTTATCTACCCCCCCCTCTATCCTTGTGTGCTGTGTGTGCATGCAGCCGATCTGAAGCGTACCATCGCTGTGCTGTTGGATGACATCCTGAGCCGTCTGGTGAAGCTGGAGGGCCTGGTGGACACAGCGGTGAACGCCTCAGCCGTTAACGCCTCCCACGCAGCAGGGGGCGCTCTCCTACCCCCAGCAGCAACTTTACAGAGACTCCTTAAAAAGGACATGTCCCCCAACCAGCTTCAAGTTGCTGGACACACCAAAACAGAAGCAGCTGCTGCAAAGCACCAATCACACACTTCACACCGACTACGCACAAGAAGTTGAGACTGAACTGAAATATATGTATGTGTGTGTGTGTGTGTGTGTGTGTGTGGTGCGGGCGTGCAGAGGTGTGAGGTCAATGAGTTATAAATACTGCTTTTATGACTGATATATATTATTATATATTTTTAGATGGACTCAATGGCAGCATTCAAAGTTTACTTAGCTTGAAATTCAGCCTTTTCTATGATTACTGTCACCGGGTGCTGCTGTGGTGAGGCACAGTACTCAGAAGTTGAGGAAGAGGCCCAGTGTTTGTTTTAGACGATAAATGTATTTTACAGTGTGTTAGGAACTACATGTGTTAATACCTCTGTTATCATCATAAAACATTTAGTTTGTTTTCACATTTTGCAAGCAAATACGAGTTTGCAAATACTTTTTGTACTACTGCATGGTATGTCAGTAAAGATTGATTGTAGGGTTTACGTGGGACAACATAAAAATCCAAAGATGGATGATGTTTTACACTGCGTAGATGCATGGATGACTGAATTTAATGAATGAAGAGAATGAATGTAGTTAAATTAAGGGGTAAATGAATGTACCCTTGTTTGTTTTTGTTCTGTCACACACAAGGGTAGACAATGTTCTGTCTGCTCACCTGATAGGAAATGTTGGTGTTAAACAAGTTAAAGATATCACTATTACTTTCAAAACGGATGCACACACCCTTGAAGGAAAGGAAACAGTAGGCTGTCTTTGCTATCCTGTGGACATCCTTACAGAAATGTGTGGTCTGCCATAGCTACCACAAGGTGATCCACACGTTACATTCATCAGCATGTTTTTGCCTTTGGTAAAATTAGACTTCACCTCAAGCTCTTAACAATTGCTGAAGCTCACGTCATCCACCCCATAAGCTTTCAGAAATTCCAAAAACGTTTAAGTGCCACTGAAAATGCCTTTAGGGCGCATGAATGGATCAGAATGTTTACCAGGTTCTCTGTAAGCGCAAACATTGATGACTGGGCAATAAATATTCTAGTTAAACATATTGTTTTCTGTGTGGTTTAAGCGTGTTATTGTATCTTTTTATATCATAAATACAGAGAGGAGTGGCTTACTCACATTTGTAAAAAAAAGTATTTTGCAAGAATATTATATTCACAATTTAGAATATATTTCTTTCTTCGTTACTGAAGTAATGGAAGCCAAACAATACGTGTTTAAAGGCTTTTGATATGGATAAGGCCAAGAAAAGCCTTGTACGTGACGCAATGTTTACTCTACCCTCCCTCCCTGCGCGCATTGCGCTACATTAGATGAGTCTGGCTCCACCGCCATTTCCCCGTTGACTGTCGGTGCAGAAACTAGCTTACTAGATAACTAAGTAGTAATCGGTTAGCCTGGTGAAAACAAGCTTTAGTGTTAAATCTCTCGAAACGTTACTGTCTCTCTAACCTTATTCTACATTAGACTTAAAATGAGTGACATTGAAGATGGCAACTTCGAAGGGCGTGTAAGTATGGTCGTATTTCTCAAACATTGTACTTCTCTTTTCTTGAACCTGTTCTTTCGCTTTCTTATTTATTAGCTTGCTAACGCTGTTAGGCTAATGTTAGCATTCTGGACGCGTAAGCTAGTAGCTAGCCTGTAAAGATACCATTAATAATGCCTCTAAATGTTTAAATCAATCTAAATCGACGATTATGTCAGATTAAGGTAACCACGTAGTTGTAGAATATTTACTCTACATACGCAAGAAGATAAACCAATTAGCTATAAATAAAGCTATGGCGAGGCATCCTTAACGTTATCCCAAACATTAACGTTAACTTAACTAGCGAACGCTAGGCGATTTGAATAATAGCATGCGTAATGCATAGGTCTAAGTTACATAACGTTACGTGCATCAAAATGCTCTGGCTCTGAGTATTTAGTTGGTACCCATGTGTTCAATTTTGCGAAGGTAACGTTGAGCTGGCATGGTGCTGCAACGAATCGTTTGGCTAGTGTAACCTAGCTTTCGAGCTAGCCTGTATGGCTTGGCTTGGTCTCGTCTAATTATTTTGGACAATGGCTGCCTAAATGCGCTAGTGTAACGTTACCTATCTAGCACTAGATATAATTCCAGCAAGTACACCAGGACATAAATGAGATGTGGGATATTAACCAGGTTTTCTAGATAGTCTTGCAAAGCATGTGTCCATCTCAATAATTGTTATGACTGAAGGCTGTTAGAATTGGCTCTAGATAGCTAGTTTACGTTACGATTGAGGGCGTCCTGCAATAAAAATGGATCGCATATCGGTATGCAGGATAGTGCTATGTGTTGTCAGTTGCTTCGTCCACTGCCTTTCTTCTGCCTTTCAACATTCTCTCTGCTTCTTGTTGAAGTTGACCGCTCACCATCCCAGATAATTTTAATCTGTCATAAATCTAATTTGTTTTATTTTTGAGCGATTGAATGCCCATTTAACGTTGCTCAGTTTCAACCAAACACCATGATCTTAATTGTACTGAATGTTCTTTTTTCATTAAGGTTATTGGTCGTGAAGGATTTGAAGAGTTTAATCCAAGAATGTGGAAGAATATCCAAGAATATCAGAAGGCTTATGAAAATGTGTACAGAGCAGAACGTAAACAGGGCGGGGGAACAGGACGGAAGAATGTCAGATAGAAGGCACGCTCGCGTTATCGCTTGTAAAGCATAAGATGGAAAGAAAAAGGTTTCAAATTGGGGGAAGAAATGGAAAACAGAAAGCAAGGCATGAAAAAATGAAAACAGAAAAAACGAAGACCGAAGAACAATAGAATGCCTGAAAGAGGGAGTAGGAGGAATGAATGTATCCGTTGTAGGTTAAGTAAATTTGCGGTTTGCATTCCACATATCTGTACCTTTAACTTGCCCTACACAACTGCATGACATCTGTTACCATGGTGACCCAGGTAAAGACCTGAATGCATCGTGGGAGGCCCATTTTTAGTAATTGAAATGGACCTATGCATATATGTATATGTATTCTGTTTCTTTGTCATCTATAGATAACAGATACAAAGTGGTTCTAACGTTTTTCTTCACAGCATTTGCCATGCACAGTAAAAGTGTGTGAGTGAGACTTGGGTGTGTTTATGCGTGTGCGCGTGCGTGTGTCTTTGTCCTTGCACGTTCACAGTAAGTTGTTTTAACATTGTTCGTCTGACACCAGGACTCACGGTCCCCATCTAAATCGGAACGGGGGAGTCCGGCCAATGCCAAGTCGGACAGCCGCTCTGGTTCCGCAAGTCCTTCCCGAGCCTCCAAACGCTCCGAGTCCAGGTCCCGATCAAGGTCCAAGTCCAGGTGAGTGCTCACGACACAGGCCAGGTGAATTATGGACCCTTAATCCATTATGGTTATTACACGGCTCTTCATAATGCTGCAGAATGCTTCATTTAATTGAATGGGCCTTCCCAACGTTCGGAGGTCTGACATTTCTGTATTACAGACAGTTGCTAAGTATTACAGACCGCTGTCAGGGAATTGTTTTTGGCAAGTAGCTGTGTAATAAGCAGACGAAACAATACAGGACGAAACAAGACCCCTCTGGTCCTGTTCGCCCTGTTGCGACTTATTTTCCGATAATTACCAGTGTTCTATACATTCTCCATTACTTAGCTTTGATGTGGCATCAACAACAGCAACATATGACATGGTGATTGCATTTGCACTCTGGCTCATATGTTAACATTATTAATCACAATAATCTTATCCAGAGCAAAGGATAATTCCAGCAATTCTTCACAAAGTAGAATTCCGGCAATTCTTCACTTCATGCAGAGCAAATGCGAAGCATCCATCTGGCGGAGTCGGGTTAAGAGAAACGGCGAGTGGGTGCAAAATTTTCTGCAGGTGCCAGACAATAGTGTCAGAAAGTAGAGTAGAGTTCTCCTCTTTAAGGCAATTTTGTGCCACATGGTTTTATCTTTTTACGCCATCCCATGCTGTTGAAACTAAACCTTAAGAATGCACTGCAAGGGTTTAAGTGCAAGTAATGGGAAAGCCCTAAGCAGTCACAAGATTATGCTGTAATTATAGGAAAGGCATGGGTGGTTTCAACTGTAAGATTGGCCCACAAGAATGCAAGTGCATCTGAAAGGTCCTGCTAGCCTTAACTGGAAGTCTAGCCTAGGCTGCAAGAATAGAAACGTATCTATTGGGAGAGGCCCTAGTGCCCTCAACTGGAAAATGAGGGTGCGAGTGCATGTAATGGGAAAGTGCCTAATGGTCTCTGTTAGAACATCCCATTCACTGGAGTCTCCCACTCTAATCATACAACTGAAAGTGTTGATTCTCTTTCTGTGCGTGAAAGTGAATTCACTACACACTGGAGACTGCCTATTTAACACTACTGTTCCATTCTTCTGTGTGTTGATGACGACTCCGCGGCGCCTCGTCTTCTCTCCCTCAGGTCCCATTCCCGCAGACACTCCAACCGCCGCTACAGCCGCTCGCGCTCCCACTCCCGCAAGAAGTCCCGTTCCCGCTCCTACTCCCCCGAGTACCGCCGCCGCAAGAGCCAGAGCACCTCGCCCATGTCCAACCGCCGCAGGCATGCCGGCAGCAGGGTACGTACTCCCTCATCACACACACTGCCACCAGGGTACATACTCCCTCATCACACACACATACTGGCACCAGGGTACATACTCCCCCACCACACACACACTAGCACCAGGGTACATACTCCCTCACCACACACAGGCACACCAGCAGCAGGACACACAGGCATGCATGCATGTCGGCACCAGTGTACATACACCCTCCACACACACATACACACTGGCAGCACAACACACACAGCACACACACACACACACACACACACACACACACACACACACACACACACACAAACACACAGGCACACAACCAGTGCACTTCAGTATACTTAAAATAACAGGATGCGTTTACTTGCACCACAATGCTGTAAAAAATAACTGGCACATACACACAAGACACTTATTTGTCTTAAGTACACACACACACACACACAAAGAAGTGCAGATACAGTACTCAAACTACAATAATCTAACCCAAACACACATTCCCTTGATAACACCTTTATCACCGATAAGCTGCAGAGGTTTGCAGACAGTCTGTATGGGTTTCTGAATGTCTGAGGTCACATTAATGATTATGGATGTGATTGCAGCGTCCATGAGGCCAGTGTCTCTGACCCGCAGTTTGTTGATTCTACTCCATTGCACATTTACCCAGCGTTAGCCAGCTGTGTTAAGAACCCCTCCCTGAGAAGCAGATAGCCTTGCCTTCAGAAAGCCAGAGTAAAAGTAAATGAATGTCAACAGTAAGAAGGGGTGTAATAAAGTGCACTAGTATTGGTGAAGGTTACTGTACTGTTAGTGGGTTGGACTTTGATGCTTGCTTTAGTATGGTGGGAAGTAAGTACTACATCTGCTCTAGTATGGTGGGAAGTAAGTACTATATCTGCTTTAGTATGGTGGGAAGTAAGTACTATATCTAGCGTTGTGGTGTTTGATGTCTGAATTCGTCTTCTGTCTTGCAGGGTTCCCATGGTCATGGAAAACAGGACAAAGTCAGTGCATTTTAAAATTTCAATTTCTAGGCCCAGGGATGTTATTGCTTAGAGTAAACATGTACTGGGGAAATATTTAGTATTGGTTTATTATGGGTCATTATTAGTGTTTACATTATTATGTGCCATGTTATGTGTTCTTTGTGCAAAATGTGTATTAGGTATCAAGTATATGAATTGTCTTGTATTATGAAGTTATGAACATGTTGGCAGATTGAGAGATATTTAGTGCCAGTGTATTCTATTTTAGTTGTAACCAAATGAACTAGGATGTTTTGCTATGGGTCTTTGAGATCATGGAAAGGAACTTGGGAGTCCGGTTCTGTTTTGGGACCCTGTTCCTAGATGGAGTTAGAGGAGGTAGGACAGAGAGGAGGCCAATGAATAGACCTCTGAAGTTCGCTTACAAAAAGGACCCATATAAGGACATCTGGATTTGGGTCCTTTTTGTAGGTGAACTTCACATGTCTATAGAAGTCTATACACCCCTGTATGTAATAAAACATACTTACTGGACAATGTAGGCAGGTAGGTTTACTCTCAGATGTAGTTATAGGGACCTTCAGTTATCAATGCTATCAGTTTACCTCAGATTAAGACTAGTCTAGATCCACTGGAAATGGAGCTCAGAGTAGGAGCAGACCTGGAGCAGCCTTTAGCCAGAGTAGGTGTGTGTGTGTGGGAGGGGCTACAGACAACCCTACTCCCACACACACACACAACCCTTGGGTAATAATTTACATTTTCTTGCAGGGTAAAGTGAAATCCTGCATCAGCCATAAATTAGTTCTCTTACACGAGTACAAACTTGCATAGCTCTTATTTAGCACAGCTGATGGAAGATTTCACTTAAAGGGACTATTCCTGCCTCACCTGTTGTAGGTGTGTGTGTTGTTGTTGTTGTTGTAGCAGCATTTGCTCTATGAGCAGGTAAAAGCCACCAGGGGGTGATTAGTGTGCTGTCAGTTCTGCATCCTACTCAGGGAAGTAGCCTGTGGCCAGCAGACAGCGTCAGCAGTAGAGCTGTTACGAGTGTTATTAGATAGCCCTGTGTTTGTGCTTCACTGGTGCAGTACTCAGGAGCAGCCACAGGAGGAGGCATGAGCGCAGGATGTGATGAGCTGAGGCAGAAACAGGTGTGTGTGTGTGTGTGGAGGGGGGGTGTTATGGTGAGTGCATACCTCTGTCAGGACAAGGGGGTGGAGTGTGTATTGGCATGTCAGTGGGGTTGGTTAGGCTAGACGTGCATGAGGCGTCCATGAGAGTGTGCCATGTGCAAGTGGAGCATGAGTGTATCGGTGTGGTCTTTGTGTGTGCGCCCCCTGCAGGCCAACCCCGACCCCAACACGTGCCTGGGCGTGTTCGGCCTGAGCCTGTACACCACCGAGCGCGACCTGAGGGAGGTGTTCTCCCGCCACGGGCCCCTCGCCGGTGTCAACGCGTCTCGACCAAGCGCAGCGGACCGCGCCGTGGCGGCCTTCGTCTTCGCCTACTGGCGCGATCGACGACGCCAAAGAGGTACAGATTCCCCAACTAGCGCTCGGGCTCATGGGCTGTCCATCACCCATCAGAAGGGCCTGTGTGCATCTGGGGAGTTAAATGTTCATGCGCGAGTCCTCAGTCCTATAGACCGACTTTGCACTTTGCCCAGTATTTAAATTAGGGCCCCTGGTGTTTAAGGGGCAGTCAGTGGGTTTTTGCTGTGAAAAATAATTGAAATGCTTTTTCACCTCCTCTAGTCACAAATAAGTCTGAAGCAGGAGGACTGATTCTGTGATTGATTGATTGATTTGTTTGTCTGCATATTGAGCCTTTGTTCTGGAGTTGTTTGGTAGAGGGCTGAAGCAGTGACCAAATGTGTTTTGAGTTTAAAGAGGGCTAAATAGACTCTTCGTGTTGACATAGGCGATGGAGCGAGCCAATGGGATGGAGCTGGACGGGCGGCGCATCAGAGTGGACTATTCCATCACCAAGCGGCCCCACACCCCCACACCTGGCATCTACATGGGTCGGCCCACACAGTGAGTACACCAGCCCAGTCAACCATGGCCAGAGCAGAGAGGCCTAGTCATACCATTAACAGGGGGCAGTTGCATTAAGTGCCACTCAGTTTTAAGTTCGATGTTAAGTCCATTGCCCTACTAAACCACACACCACACAGACTTTAGGAACCCCTGTACTAGATCAATATCACAGTAGGATTCCTATAACCAGCAAACAGAATAACTTCACTGGTACAAAGGAATCCTTGCTACAGCTTAGGAATGTCCAAACAGGATATGTCTATTAGACCCTAGGAAACAGGAAGTCCTGCATGTTGGGGACGCACGCACACACACACACACAGTACTTGAGAAGGCTCTCTTTAATTGCATTCAGTCTGTGGATTTAGACTTGAAGCTCAAATGAATCAACAGTGTGCTGGAGCCTATACTCAGACACATGCAGATCAGATACAGAAATACAAACTTTTCTAAGGCCTAACTGTGTGTTTCAGTAATGGAGGCGGTGGGGGTGGTGGCGGTAGCAGCAGCAGCAGTGGAGGCAGGAGAAGAGACGACCGTGGTGGGGGCTACGACCGTGGCTATGATCGTGGCGGCGACCGGGGCTACGACCGTGGCGGCGACCGTGGCTATGATCGCTATGATGAGTACGACTACAGATACAGGTATCGCCCTGTACTCAACACATTCACATACTTGCATAGACTACCGGTCAAAAGTTTGGGGTCACCTAGAAATGTCCATTTTGCTCGGTTATAGACAGAATACCAGCTGAGATCAGTTGCATTGTTTTTTGTTTTTAATCAGGGCAGCAGTTTTCAGATTATGTTATCTGCTTACATAATTGCAAAAGGGTTCTAAGTGACCCCAAACCTTTCACTGGTAGTGTACATACATACATACTATTGTATACATACATGCATGCAGACAGACACACGCATTTACACCCTGTCTGTTTTTCAGTCGCAGGCGATCTCCATCTCCATACTACAGTCGATACAGGTCCCGATCCCGATCTCGCTCCTACAGTCCCCGTAAGTTTTTCTACACACACACACACACAGAATGTCAGAATTGATTTCAGTTCAGTATATAGTAATATCTGTGAAACTAAATTGTGTGTGTGTCTGTGTTTTCCCACAGGACGATATTAAAACTTTTCTTCTAGGCTGGTCCTTCCAAATGATGTCTGATGTCCGGGGACATTGCCATCCTGTCTAACATCAGAGGGTGGTGCTGTTTATCTAGCTGAAGAGTATTCTCATGTCCCATTTTTTTTTTTTTTTTTTTTTTTTTTTTTTTTTTTTTTTTTCTTCTTTCTTATGTGTGGTGTTTTGTTTTATTGTTGCTGTTGTTTTTCCTACAGTATGTGAGTTATGACAACAGCAAGACAAGCGGAGAGGAAATGCATTTTTTTACATATATATTTCCCCAAGGACAGAAGTGTGTGTGTGTGTGTGAGTGAGAGTGTGAGGGCAAGCACAGTAGAATAGCTAGGGGCCCACCCTGGCCTGTTTATTTTTCTGTAAATGGTTTCTTGTTGGTTGAAAAAGTATTAATGTTCCACAGTACTTATGAGACAGTGAGTCATCAGAATGTGTCAGTCTGACTGGCAGCTTAAAAAGAATGACCTCCTGAAGGTCATCCTCCTGAAGGTCGTTCTTAATCTTGGTCAGGGTTCTCGGCACATCACGGCTGAAGGTCTAGAACTTGTGTATGTGTGTGTAAGAGAGGGAGAGATTGAGATTTGATTCTGCCAGCAACATGACATCCTGATCGAATATTTGCCGCCACTGAACCCCCTCACCTGCACCTGAACCTACACAGATGTGTTTTTCTTGCGATTCTTTTGAGTGTACCATGAATGTTCTTTTAGGGTTGTGTCCTTTTTCAAGAAATAAAAAAGGCCTTCCAGCTGCAGTGTGTGTGCATTTTGTGGGTGTATTCATTAAGGTGCAATTGTTTAAATCGGAGTACCAAGAACGTTGTTTAATAAAACCACAAGTGCATCGGGATTTTCTCTGAATGAGATACTGACGTTCCAACAGCTGAGGGTGGAAATGCAGGGCAGGTCTCCTGCTTGTGCAGGGACCATGTGCACCTTGTGGTCAGGTGTTTGGAGGGAAAAAGCTGCGTTTGGTATTGAAGAGTTTGGTTCCATGACATATCTCCATTTTGTCACCTTCCTAAAAAATTATGTCAAATTACCTGTCAAAAAAATAACTTGCTATTATTTTAGGAACGTGACTATTTTTAACAACATTTATTCTGCATTTCAGGTGTGTTTTGAGTTGGCTACTGATAAATAACACTAACTCAATTGTAGTTACCTGGGGAAACAAAAAATAAATTATTTATACAAAATTATTGAAATGGGAGTTATACTGTTTCGTAAACAAACTCTTCAGTAGTACTTACCATTAGTTCCTCCCACCACAGTTTCCCACACTTCACAAACTAACTGCAAGGAGACTGATGAAGGAAAAAGATAACGCACATTAGCTCCGCCATTTCTGGCCTTGAGGGACTTTTCTAGGGCTGTGACTGCTTAATCCTGCCGCGAGAGCGCTGTCAGCTGTCCTCGCTCTAAGCACAGCTGGTTGAAGTTCACATTGTTACAACTTCTATCTCCGTACAATATAAACAAGACTGTATCCATACAAACAGATAGATAAACTAATAGAAAGGTGGTGGTGAGATTAATTGATTTTGTAAATGTATAATGCAAAGTGATGACAAAGGTAAAACTACAGAGGTTGCTAGGCTACCACGGACATTTGTGTCCACCTGTTCACCAGTTTGTGACATAGAACAGCTGCCATGGACACCCGCCACAGTCAGTAGGGATATTTTGGATATATCCCCCTTAATTAGATGCCTCTCGGTCTGTGACTTCGCACAGATTGACACTGTTGTGACGGCCATAAGTAAGAAAATCGCAAAAGTAGGTGAATAGAGAATGCAATGTGGGCTGGTGACCAACAAGTGGCACTGTTCTATTTCAAGATGTTTGGTCTTAGCCGTTCTATGCACAGGCATGAACTGCTCTTTTCAACTTCCGAAGAGTCTTACTGTGGTTTAGCTCAGTGATAAAGTGTTGTCAAAGGAAGTGTTTGACTTAGAGGATTAATATTCCATACTAGTTCAATAATGAACTCCTACTCCAGCTGCCTCTAATCTTTTATGAACACCATGCAATACATTTATTTAGGCTAATCACAAGCAATTTAGAAACATTACTAGACACATTAGCAAGAGACAATATTAAAACAGTTATTAAACTGGCATTTTTGCTCTCGGAGCATAACATTGGTCTTTGCACTTATGCCTTTTGGGAGTAGCTATCATATCTGCTCAAGTGTTGGCCCCTGTCTACTCACTGGTAGAATGTTTCTAATGAGCATCTTGTTTTGGGGAGAGTCTTGAGGCAGACATAGGCAGAGACATAGTGGGTGAGCCTCTAACACAGACACAGACATAGTGGGTGAGCCTCTAACACAGCAGCTTCTTCTTGGAGTAGCCTACCCAATGGGATCCTCTGAGTGTGAGTGTCCTGGATGCAAGAAACACACATACACACACATACACCAAAGCTCTGAACCAACACACTCACTTACCTTTCACTCAAGATTTGTCTTCCTCTGGCAGAGTCTTACCCTAAACCTCAGTTTAGGTCCTTCAACAATCTCTACCTTGAAACCTACTTACAGGTTTCTGTGAGGTGCCGTCGAGAAGAAACTCCATTCTGCACGAGGAGACTCTTGCTTCCACTCTGTGCCTACGGCAACACTGCAGCTGCAACTGCCAGACTGGTGTTGTTATGTCAACTGGAGTTTTAACTTCCTGTTGTTGTGGCGACAGAGCTGGCTAAGCAGAGGAGAAACAGGGAACCTTACAGGAAAGACTCGTTCTGAAGAGCAAAGTTTCATATCCTCATCTAGTCTGCTGAGGAGCCACTGCTGTTTGTGTGTGAATGTGTGTGTGTGATGGTCCTGTTGGCCACCAGGGGGCAGTACTAGGACCTCTTCTGCGGGGGACACACCCACCCAGCTAGGTGTAAGAAACCTGATGGTGCTCTACTCACAGCAGTCCAAACACACTCACTGCTTTCAATCTCACCTGCATGGACCAAGAATACTGTAGACATAACTCATAACAATTACACAATGCCACTTCTATTTTTTTTTACTTCTTTCTTCTCTTCAGAAAAGTAGTTTGGTGAACTATTTTCAGCCTATCAACAGGATCATCTTTAATTTAATCATGACATAATAGGCTAGGCTATCCATTGTGTAATATAATGTTATATGGTTACTGATAGCATTTACATATCTACCATATAATATTTTCTAAACTGCTATTCAAAATATACATTTAGATGTATTAATTTGTATGCTTTTATCCAATTCGGCTCACAGAAATGAGGAATAACATTCAAACTACCATGCAGAGGAGGCCTTCGGTAGAAATTACTATGTCAATCAATACTGATGAGAGTGCAGACTTTATAAGTAGGCTACTAGTCAAAGTGTGGTAAAAGGAGAAAGTGGTAGAAGGAGCTAGAGGAGGGAAGAGAGAGAAGGGCATGGTAAGTGCATGTTAGCTTTATAGCCAATCTTAAAAAATATGTGTTTTATAAATCTAGATACGTAGTGTTTTTACGCAGGCTGAAGAGTGTAAGGATGTGGGTAAAATCCTCAGTCCGTTTAACATCATCCTCTTTCTGAGGGCTCACTGGCTCTACTAAATCAATGCTATACACACCAAATCTAATCATCACACCTACAGGAAGTGTCATCACACAATGTTTAGAACTTTTTTTAGAAAAACTTTTATTGGCCAGTATCACAATGTTTACATTAAAACCTGTTTCTCAGTGGCCATCTCCTTCACCAGCTTTAAACCACAGGGTGCTTAAGAGAGAGCGTTTTTTCCATTGCCTCAGTCTCAAATTGATCTCTGAGGAGTCATGACTTGCCATTTTAAAATGCACTTTTTTTCAAATGGGATTGACTTCTAATTACAAACTGTGAAGAGACATTGTCCCATGACAGACTGCTAGAATCTTATTACGCCTTATTAACAGTTGCTGCTTCTGTAATTTGCAGAATCTGTGTAATGACCACTGTATCTCAGTTAACGTCTGTTTTGATGTTGAGTTTAAATTGAACTAGCTGATGGGGGTTTCCCATTACTGGGTGAAAATTGAAAAAAAAGTTTATAAATGCAAAAATGTTAAGAATAAAGGAGTGTGCAAAATGAAGCCACACATACGTTCTTAACTTGACTAGAAACCATTAATGTATTTAAGGCTTTAATGACATTTTGACACCTTGGAACTTTAGTTTGTCAGTTATCTTACCAGATCAATCTGATTTGAACCTGAACTGTTGTCTCACTATTTAAGCATGTTAAGGTAAAGCTGTCTGGTATGTAGGTCATAAAAGCACACTTTGGACATAGAAGGGTTTCTATTAAACACAACCACTACCATGTGTACATATGGCGTCTTTATGGAAAGTCACTCCTTCACGGTCAGAGTGAAACGAGGAGAGAAAAACAACAGCTCTTTAGTGTTTGCTGTCTAGGGGGTCATTTAGAGGGCAGGCAGCTTAATGGTGGTATCCAAACCTTCAAAAAGAGGTTTGTGTGTAACTGTGTATCTGGGGGTAACCCAGATAGCAGGTGATTTGGAGGGTACAACCCTAATTCAACCATGATGTATTGGGTGGTCATAAGTAACTTGGGTCCATTTAATCTCGTCCATAACAGAGGATCGAATTGCTCTATGACTAGAAGAACGATTACCTGAATAAATTATTATGACAAAGAGATATACCTCATATTTTCAACTATGACAAGCTTTTATTAAAAAACAAATAACGTACACAGTAAACATTCTTTGCGTTTTCAGAGATCAGTCTTTCAATATGGCGATCAGGACAGATAACATACATACTCCACTCATTTAATTACATTTACACAGTAAACATTAAAACTTAATCACACCAGTAAAAAAAGACATATGTGAATAATAGATGCTACAACTATGACCCGTATGGTGTTATGATAACACAGTACTACAGAGCATCTGTACCTAAAAGGAAAAACTGCAATATCAATCACAGTACACTATGTTATTGCTACCACCTCCTCGTACACCTCATTACAGAAACTGAAAGGCATCATAGCAATGCTTAGTAAAAAAGAAACCAGATACATATTTATGAGTAATTACAGTCCATACAATTCATAAAACCCTGTCTTAATATCATTTAATAATGGCATTAAAAGTAATTACTTTTAAAAGTATAAGATTAAGTCTGTGGGTGTGAAAACAAAGCGTAGAGAAAACCTGATGGCGACGAGGGAACACACAAAACTCTAGTCCACAGCAACTCTAGATAAACAACAACTCTTCGTAATGTTGGAAGCACTATATAATACCTAATAAAAAAAACATCCCAATTACATGTTAATTAAAGCCTCCTGCTAAAAAAATCAACTTTTTGTGTCATTAATAAACTGGTAAGTTTGCAGTTTGCAGGAGTTTGTAACTTTTCCCCACTTACAATAGTACATCATTACTTTTTTTTTTCTTTTACTAAACTCAAACTAATTTTAGAAGACGTGAAAATGTAAAAAAAAAAAAAAAACCTTTTTGATATTTTTTTTAAAATTATTATGGATCGACTAATGCACAGTTTTGAGGCCAAAATCAATATCTAATGTCTAAGGACAACCCATAACCAATATTTCGCAGACATTCAACGCCAATATTTATTTATCACACTGGGCTGTTGCATAAACAAAATACAGTTTGGTCGAGAGTTATAATGAGTTAATTTGCAAATACCTTCTACAAAACAACAAGCAATTTGCAGATGTTGCATCACCAGGGAATAATCATTCTTTTATCAAATTAAAAGTGAATTTCTTTTTTTTACAGATTTCTGGCTATATTTAGATTCATTTACTAGTAAATGAATATAAATATATAGATTAATTCATTTATCCCCTCAGAACATAATACCCTTGCTAGCCACCTTAAATTCCAAAACTGGTAATTAGATATGGTTTGCCAAAGTGAGAAATAAACAAATCTCATTTTAAGGCAGGTCTTTCCAGTAGAATTATCTCCAGGGGGAACATACTAATGACAATCTCCCTCGCTTTGGCTTAAAGCATATGCTGCATAAATAATGTGAAGGTATGTTCCTTTCTGTTGACCCTGAGCCTGTGTTTTAAAATGTAAATACACATGTACATTTCCAGAGACAAATAATTAGCACAAACAACAGCACTGATATCATAGATGGGTGAAGCTAACGTTACGGTTTAAATCTGAAATAAGGTTACATTTATTACTTTGGCTTAGTTTTTAAGATATGCAATCCAACCAAAGTGTACCTGTGTTGCTATGCTTTGCTAAAATAGGATGTTGAAGTAAAGTGGGAGATTCAAATGATTAAACCAGTAAAACTGTGAATGCATTCTTCCTGTACAGCCCAAAGTTGCTCCCCGACACATCAATTGTCTTTGCTGCAAACATTATGGTTCCCAGCCAAAGTTTCCACAAATAAATATTAATATAAAGAAAGTATACATTATAAAGAAAGAATAAAATATAGTTTTACCTCTGTTAGCAGGTAAATGTGCCATGCATAAGATTAACACAAGAGGGGGTATTTGGATAAACATCAATGACGTAAGGAGGCCAATAGTGATATGAGCCGTATAAGTGTGTGTGTGTGTGTGTGTGTGTGTGTGTGTGTGTGGGGGGGCATAGTATCGGATATATCAGCAAAATCAATATATCGTTTTTTCTCAAGATATTTTACACAGCTCTAAAAATGCAACTTGACCTTTAAGCTATTTTACCAGTGGGTAACATGACCTTATTTAGAAGGGGTGGGGGGGGGGGGGGGTAGCGGAGGGAGTGTTTATCTGTCTGTTAGAGTTGTGTTGTTATTGAGGCCCTTTCTCTCCCTGCACACTGTGACACACAATGGACGTATAGTCTCACTAGAAACAGACACGCTCTCCTCTCATAGAGTTCTCTGTGTGCTTGACTCAACCTCCTAGAATACTTTAGGAATGGGCATCATTCCTTTGACCGCCATTTTGTGCCCTGAAATCTCACCCACAGTGTTGCTGTGCTACTCGGAGTGCATACACTGTAGAAGGTTTCAACTCAGACCCTCAGCAACAACCCATCAATTCATACATTTCATATAGTTATATACACCTTGTATTAAAGTTCATCAGAATTGTAGTGCTGATTGTAATATGGTGTAGTTTCTGGAAACAGGAATCACATGAGTTGCATGTGTGTGGTTTTATCGAGCCTTGAGGATAAGCTCTCGAGACTAAGCCCCAAAACATCTCCCCAACTGTCAAAAAATATATCAATATACAAAAACATTTTATATTTTCATTCATTTAATGTAGGCCAAAGCCTATTTCAGTATTCCCACAGGCCATAATACAATGTTTTTACCAGGTATATAATCTATAGGCTGCATTCGTCATGGCATAGTCTACTGCAGCCATTTGCTCATAAAAAAAAATGTTTTAGACATTTTAGGCAGTCAAACTCAACAATCATACATTTACTTCAACAGCCATTGGGATCAACAACGTCTGCCTGTGCACGGTGTGCAACTTTGCCAAACAACTGAAATGAATAGTCTACTTAATACATATGAACGCATAACTGATAAAATAACAAACTTCTTTCCAAAATGGGCTTTCTATGAGACAATAGGCGATCAGACATAAACACAAAAAAAACTGTTTTAGGCTGTAAAACATACGTTTGTAATCACATTAATTAAATATATATGTGAGCACGTTCTGTGTTGTCAAAGTGCAACTTGACCTAGTTAGTAGCACGTTTAAAATAAGTTTGGAAAAGACTTGCAAATGCCCATAAGTAGCTAAGAAAGTGATGAACGTTGAACTGTAGGCAAACTGGATTTTGACGTCAGTCAGTAACGGCCATTTTCTGTAGAAAGTCCTCATGCTCGTCATTTTTATCAAGTGGTAAAATTAAGTAAATCTCTTTCTCAGATAACTTGTTTTAAGATCCCAGGTTCTGACAGAATAATTAATCTTATTATATTAGTGGTTCAACCCTATCGGTAGTTCAATCACTCAAAGTCTCAACGTCCATTTCTTTTCCCTTTCCTTTTTTTGTGTTTCTAGAAGTCAGTCCCTCAATATGGCGATCAAGACGAAGAAAAGCATACCTACGCCATACATTTAAAACGGACACAGACGCGTGAGCACAATGGTAAATAGCAAATCCATATATAAACTATACAGATCTCCATCTCACCATTTCGCAATTCTGCGCGTACGTTGGTAGCCTCTTCTTGACCAGCGGAAACGGGTTATTCCCCAGTCTTCCTAGACCACATTGTTTACATTTTAACCAAACACTATAGATTGGACTTCAGCTTACAATTATTTGAATGACGGTTGGTCTTGTTTTACCGCGCAGATATTTGTAGAAACGTTGAGCTCTTGATCGAACGCAGCGTTCTCAGAAACCCATAGGTAACAGAGTCGTTAGCCTATAGAATTATTCCATAGCCTACCGAAGTTATGCAGTGGCCAGTGGGCGGAGACGCCCGCATTCCTTAACGATACATTCGCCATAGCCTACTTTACTTTCCTCACAACCGAACATGGACTGATCAAAAATATTTTGGATATGAAGACTTTGGTCGAGAAAATGTCTTTAATACTACTTTCTGATTAAGCTAACAACGAACTAAACAACAGACAGAAAGAATAAGACACTTAGGGGCAACTTTTGCTTTCTGGGCGACTTTTGTTTTGTGTTTGTTTAGATAAATTGATCCTAAGTCATCATGAATTTTATCTTATCTTTGTCGAATTAGTAAAACCTAATCACACAGAAAACAAACGAAATTTGCGCATCAGTAGGGAACAGATCAATTGCCTCTCGCCCGTTTCCTTAACTAGTAGAGGTTCTGCCCACTTCGCCTCAACGGCCATGCATATATTAAAGACCGATGCGTAAAAACGCACTTTTTTAGTATTGAGGTAAACTATTTATTTCGCGCCTTAAAGATCATAGTATAGAGGCTGTTGAAAACCAATGAATGAACGCCCTCCCTTTGAGCCAGCGCTTGGAGTAAGGGACAGAGCGAGAGGCGCTCTGATTGGTGGTTTAGTCCCACCAATGGGGGCGCGGCATGAGAATGCCAGAGGAGAGTTTTATTTGCGCTGTCAGTTCCAGTCAAGCTCGCCTCACTAGTACGGGCGGCCAGACTGAATGAACACAATATACACTATCCAAATTCTCACTATTTCACAGCAGCACATTAACCCATCACCCTGTTACAGACAATAAGTATTTATACTTGTAATTGTTAATTAACCTATTTCAAACTGCAACAAGGAGAACTAAGTATAATTTAGATTTGCATAAATATCCTGTAATCTCGAATCAGGGCCTATAGTTATTTACTAATGTATGGATGGTTTAGGCTAAATTACCTACGAGGTTAATGTTATCTATGCAATTCATGTCGGATTTCACTATGACTATTGGTTTCTGTGTTGGATAGCCGTGCTCACTTCGATGGCATCGGTAGTGTGAGGGAGGCATCGCTTGGCGAAGAATGAAGACGCCATTCACATGATCAAAAACAACTGGCCAATTCGGCATTTTCAGCCCCCGTTTTAGACCATAAATACTTTAAAGGCCACTACATTTAATTTAGAATTAATTGAAAAAATTAAGATATGTTGTTGTGGGGCTTTATTGAGGTGTGTGATCCTGTGAGGCCTATCCGCCATGACACACCGGATTTTAAACAGCTAACGCTTTAATCTCATATTTTCTCTCTGTGGGGTCCGCATGCTGTCTGCATCCAAATACATTTTCAGATAGTTTTAGTTGGTTACACTGCAGAGGCCGACCGTACGCGTCCTAAACCAGCTCTGCGGCACAGGGCACCCTCCTGCTGTTTCCTAGAGTGCACGTGTACACGGGAAATGTAAAGTGGGTAGCCATGTTATCGCTACCTCACGCACTAACACACTCTCAGTCAGATATCACACTTTCGCACAGGAACTGGTGTAGGCCTACTACAAATTTGTCAAATATGTGATGTAAATATTTACACATCCTTATGTTAAGGTCAAATTTAACTTAATTGGCAAGCTTACTAACATAATAAGATCATGGCATGGCTGGAAAGGGTGGCGTACGGAAGTGGTCATCATGCCTTTGTCAGCTATGTAGATAGCCGCACACTCCCCCTAAGCCATCCATGGAACAGGAGACGTGGTAAGTTATGTGTAGTGGGCTGCGGCGTGTCATGAGAGTGGCAGCCCCACCCCCCAGTTCAATGCTACAGCCGCGACCACCGTGGAGAACCGAGGATTTCACAGAGACCCCGCGCACTGGGCTTCCCGTACTACAAGGGGGCGTGCGTGAACCGCCGCTTTACTATGTCTCCGACGACCAATGAGGTGCTGGAATAGCAGATGGGTGAAAAAAGTCCACCGGGCAAGGAAGACAACCAAACGATACAGAAAGGAAAGGTTCGCACGGAATCCCTCTGCGCACGTAGTCGGACTTGACCAGTCCAGCACCACTCCCCTCTTCTCGACCCAACCCATTTCAGATTGCCCCCACCTCAATCATCCCGTGCCATTAGGCTATACTCAATCCAGAGCCTAATTGAGCAACCGGGATTCCTCACGTGCGGGGGTTGATTTGTACTTTGAACACGTGGCTCATTCAGAGAAGCCGGAATATCCGAGTTTTTTTTCCTTCAATCTTTTTTTCCTCTTTTCTTTAGTTATATTTAAAGGCGGTGCCCACAATAACGCATGTGACATTTAAGGCGTTCTGGCAAAGGAGTCCAAAGGAACAACATCCCGCTATCCTCGAGAGAAACGGAATTAATAATTAAGTTTTTTTTTTCGCAAGGGAGAGGGCGAGCAAACGCTACCACGGTCAGCACGTCCATCAAATATCTCCGGTAGTGCGGTCTGATTGGGGAGTACACGAGCGAGCCACTCCGTTCGGCTTTAGTGCAGTTCGTTGTAAAGACAGCCCTTCCGCGAGCACCGACAAAGGATTTCTCTCCCTCGTGCACTAAAGGTCGGCTTTAAGGTGCAGCAACATGAACAAGCTTTATATAGGCAACGTGAGCGAAGAGGCCAGTGCGGTCGACTTGGAAAGTATCTTTGAGCAGTGGAAGATCCCCTATAGCGGACCGTTTCTCGTTAAAACAGGGTACGCGTTTGTAGATTGCCCGGATGAAAAGGTAGCGATGAAGGCCATCGACACTCTCTCAGGTGAGTTCAAATTGTGTTCAAATTGTATTCCTGATATGGCGGGCAAGCAGCACTTGACCCTTTAAAATGTTGTCGTTGCAAAAAGTCACCCATATGTAAGAATAAGGATGGCTCCTGCTCTTCAGGAGGCTGTGGTGTCACGGCGGTCCTTGCCTCGTTGAAATCTCATGCAGCGCCTAGTCCACTTCTCTCTCTCTCTCCCCCCCTCTCTCTCTCTCTCTCCCTCCCTCTCTTTCAAAATTAAACGTTGTAGGCTATGTTTCATTGAGAATCTAAACGACCTATAAGGAGCAGCATTGAGACGCCTGTGCAAGCAGCGTTAAATCCAAACGGTGTTTACAGGGTTTCAGCGAAATATCTGCCCTAGTATTGTTGCTTTCTGTATTGTCTTTCGAGTTTAGATTAATTAGAGTTGTTCCCAACGTTCTCCCAGTTGTGCTTTCGAGAGTAACAAAGTAGGCCACACTATGGTTCCAAAAGTGATACAAGGTAACGACGTCTTCAATTGTATCACCACCCGATTTAATCTGCAGGGTAATAGCAAACAGCCTGTTTGCGAAAGGTAGGCTAGCCTAGGCCTACTACAGGCCACGGAAGCATTCATCATGGTTATTTTCATAAATTGAAGTGCCTAATGGATATTTTGGGTCGCAACATATATAGTTAGGCGTGTTTTTTAAATACCAGCCGTTAAGCACAGATATTTGGAGCGTTTTCTGATTTTTCGTTTACGGGCCTTGGTGCTCCTCTGGCGAAAGAGGAGGGGGCAAGTTTTGTCAACCATATTTAACCTCTGGGAATTCGTTGAGCTCGTTTTAAGCAGCCTGTTGAAATTTAAAAACTTTGCTGAGAAAAGTTGAAATTTCTGCAATAATCGCAAAACGGCAAACATGTGACGTTATGCCTCTGATGTTTGAAGGCAAAATGTTATGTGACTGCATTTTGTCTTATTAAAACTAGGCTTCGTTTTTATTTTAAGAAAATAAAAAAAAATCTCTTTTTTTTCTAGGTAAAGTAGAACTTCACGGAAAACTACTAGAAGTGGAACACTCTGTACCCAAACGACAAAGGTAAATTAATTTGCCATCAGTCTAATTGAAGTTGATTATGTAGCCTAGTGTTATGCCATAGGCCGCATTGTCTTTTTATTTATTTTTTTATTGATGACTGATTGTACGAGTTGCGTAACATGGTTATATACAGAACGTTTTTCCTATTCTAAGTCTAGTTTAAATTGGTGAATGGGAAGCCTATGTGGCGTGTGCATAGGCTATGTATGTGTGTTTTAGTTCAGTTAACGAAAGCCATAGGAGCTGGTCACATGCTATGGCCATGGCAGTGTGCGGGAAGGTTTACAGGAAATAACTCCTGAGGATGTTTGTGTTCATTTAATCAGAGACATTTCAAATGGGCCTATCCTACAAGAGTGTGTGCGGTCTTATGGGTGTGTTCGAGAATTATGCAGTGAAACGGGTGTATGGCCATAGTACACTGACTTCATATAACGTCTTGATGGGGAAAAAAATATGAAAGGCCTACGTTGGTGAGCAGTGAAGGGTATTGCAAAAAATATGGTCGGCAGACTACGGCTGCATGGAATCTGCCAGTCTGAAAGGTGTGTGTGTGTGTGTGTGTGTGTGTGTGTCTGCGCGCGCGCGCCAGTGTGTGTGCGTCCATTTGTAAGAAGACCTCCGTCATTTAGAAGGGGCTTCCGCCCCTCCTACATATCCCCCTTCCCCCTCACGCTCGACTGTTTGTCCTATGTACAAGATGGATTCAGCAGCACGAGTGGAACGGGAGGCTCGAGGCCTGTCACGGAAACCTGCAGTGGGGTGCTCTGAAGGGCCTCCTCCATGGGGCACAATCCAGTAGCACATGTACACAGATTCACTCTTGGTCGTTGTGTAATGGCGTCATTGGCCTTTGATTCAACTCTGCTCAGATAAAAGACTGGTTTTCTGTAGTATATGCTCTACGCAGTCGTCCCCACTACAGTCTACATATTAGCAATAGTCTTGTATGCTTTGGGCGAAGCTAATATTCCTTTACATTATATTACACTGCACAGCACTTCTAATTGAAAAAAAAAAACATGTTTTACCATTTGATATTAATTGGGTATGCAAATAGTTGGAACTCCTTTGAGCGATACTTAGTCAGTTTTGTAATTATGGGTATGGAGCCACGACATTTTGCGGAATCTCATTAACGAAATCAGGGATGTACAGTGCTACATGTGGCACGTGTTACAAAAAAAATCAAGCTGTGCTATGGATGCATCAGCTTAGCACCGGTGACCCCTTATTTAAAATGTTTTCTAGAGTGTAGCCTATAAATGAGGTGTTTAACTACATACCGATGCTAGAGATTGTGTGGGTTGTGCTACAAAACTTTCCTATGTATCACCAGTACTATGAACAAAACTAAGTTAATGTGCAGCCCTGATCCACGTGTTATCAACTACATACACTTTCTTTGTAGGGGGTAACTTGCTATTTGGATAGACCAGAATTACAGGGGAAATTAATGGTTCCAACTAGAGTGTATTTGATTGGTAATTCTCATTACTGCATATATAGTCCATAGGAACACCATTTGTATGCTTTTGTCTCTATAAAAAATCAAAACAATTAAATAATACAGAAATAATTGTCCAAGTAGCCTCAAAACGCCACATTTTGACCATTTACGAAATGTGCTTGTGGAGCGGCTGCGCTCACAGGGAAATTCCCATCCAGCAAGCGTGTGTGCGCGCCTCTTTCAGGTCAGAGGGCATGAGTATTAACGTTGCCTGTTGTTGAGAGCCAATGATAGACCGAGGCTCAAGCCCACGCCCATTCACCGCAATGCATACTGGGAAGTCCATACATCCATGCATGTTGCCTCCACCTACTCCCCGCAGTCCATGGCTCTGTCGCCACGCTTCAGGGGCGTGGGATCCTCCGCCGAGAACAATGCATTTTGGTGTAATGTTCACTTGTGGGGGGAGGGGAGCATGATGTGTCTCAACTTAAATTTATTTAGCAGAATTAAAAAAAAAAAAAAAAAAAAAACGTTTAGTGTCCATTTAAGAGCGCTATGTGGGAGGCCAAACTCATTGAGACGTGTGTGACCTGTGTCATGGCGTGGTAGTAGCTCCACCTGAGGGAGCAAAAGCGGGAAAAATGCCTCGCTTAAAGACGTAAAAAAGAACAGTCGACGTACATATATCGTCAGCTCTGATGATGGAATACTGTCAGTTACGGAGTTCACAGGTCGCCCAGCCCATATTCCTCCGATCCCCAAACATTACGTTTTTATTTTGGCGCATGGCTTTAAATAATTAAAGCAATAATGTTTTGAAAACGGAACGAATTATATGGCGTATTGCAATTTATTTAGTTATCAGTGCACCCTTTTTTTTATCGTTGTCTACAAAATTTGAATCAGGAGGCTGTATTTGCATTTGTATTTAAGTATGTAGTGTCCTAGTGCCTTCATTCATAAGCGCATGTAAGCCTACTTGCATGACACACACACACACACACACACACACCCTGTGTGGATTTACATGGTCGCATTACAAAACCTGTCTCTTGACTTTCGGTTGAAATATTTAGCCTTTTTAGTGTGTAGTTGCATGCATGCTCTAGCATAACTGCCCAGTATTCCTATAGCATGAATCCATGTGCAGTGTGCCCAAGCAGCATCTCACGCCCCGCCCCCACCCCTTGTGTTGCCTGGGCCTGACTTTTTTTTTTTTTTTTTTTTTATAAAACAAAATTCCCCCATTGGCCACCTCCTATAGGAGTCCCCCTGCTTATAGCTTAATCCTGCATTCCGAAGCACATTCCCACCGCAAAGAATGGCTGTGATGGGGGAAGCGTGGAATGCTGTAGTTCGGGTTGCCTAAAGTTTCTTATTTTTCCCCTCATCTTTACGTTGAATCATTTCTTAACAGGGACAAATCAAATGCATTGTTTGTATGGTGTATGTTGAGATTTTTTAAATTTCATGCCCAACACTCATAGCGTGCAAAACTTCAGGTGTGTGTGCAGACGCAAAAGCGAAAGTGTGCACACACACACACACACAGAACAGCAAATATGGTAGTTATCATAGCTCATGTAGATTTGTTTTGGTGTTTTTAAGAATGCTGATAGATTAAAATATTGCTGTTCTATGAACATATTCTTGGCCTCATGCCAAAAGCATGTTCCAGCCTTCTGCTCCATATGAAGATATACACATGTGTCTGTATGTGTACACTTTCTCCTCTCAGGTTGGAGTACCAGACCATGTTCATTGATTCTAGTTGGCCATTGAGTGTCCCTCCTTACGCTGTATAATTTGAATAAATGAAACAATAAAAAAAAAAAAAAACTGGTGGAAATGCCTATTGACTAAATGGTTATTAATGGAAATTACATCACTCTTGTGCTTCTAGTAAACAGCAGTAGGTAGCCTAAAATGCTGACTGAATGTCCCCAATTGCATAATTATTGGTACTTTTTAAAGCTATCTGGACATTTTAAGTCATGCTAAGCAGTTCAGTGAGAAAGTATGACTTTCTTTTCTTTCTTCCTTTCTTTGTTAAATTAGTGCGGCATTCTAGTATGATGTTTTTAGTTGCTCAGAATGAGTAACTGATTTGCACTATTAAATGATTTTGCATTTTAAATATTAACAGGTGCAGAGAAGTTTGTTTGCAGTCTAGTGCCATGTTTTGGTTGTTTGTATATATGCATTATCCAATAACTGGGACCTGCACTTCCTCTGGCAAAAATTTGAAAGACTTTATAAAAAAAAAAGTTCAAGATATAACAGATATGGAGTGTACTCAAATGTAAAATATATTTTGGCCTGATGGTAGTAAAATGTGTTTCTTTATTTCTGTTGTTTAAACAAAACATAACACCACATTTCCTCCAGATGTTCTTACTGTGTGTCCAGTCGCTCTACCTCATGTTGAACAGCTCACTACTGAGGGGTTAAAGTTGAGAGTGTGTGTGTTTTGTCTGTCACTCTGTACGTTTTGTTCCGAGTCCTGGTAAAGGTGTCAACACGTATACACACACATGTTCGACTTTGCACCCAGTTGATTCATAAATAAGTTGTGCAAAGTTATGGCCAATAATGCACCGTCCCAGAGTTCTTTGGTCATGTTTGGACTCGTGAGTCCTGTCTGGTTGGATTAAAAATTGATGCTTTTTTTTTTCTGGAAATGGAAGCTCTGTCAACATTGGTAGTGAAGAGGCTATACTATCCTTGCTTTTCATCTGTAGTGTGCTGCCGAACTGCCTTTAAGGATGCCGTTGCCCACTGCAGCAAGGCTTATCCAAAATGGCTGATGGAGTAGCCTATATATTTGCCCGGTCCAGTGTGATTTCTGAATGAGCAGAAAATATGGCATTTGAGGCAGTGTTCATTGAAGCATGAGGAGATGCAGAACATATAAATGAGTCAACCAAAACAACAACAAAAAAAACCCTAAATCAATGCCCCTAAAAGGTAGCTCTTGTTAAGTTATAACATCTTTTAGTTTGTGTTTTGTGTGTGTGTGTGTGTGTGTGTGTGTATAAACTGGTATATAGTTCATTGGATGAAACTGGTTCATTGCTTGATCATATCCACATTTCTTACCTAGATGGGGAAGAAAAAAGCCAGGGCGCATGGTTTTTCTGTATCGGTGTACATTGTCTCACTGATATCCCAGCTCCACACCAGCTTACGGTCGGCTCTCTAGGTTGTTTCACGTTTTAGACAGCCTCCTAAGCCTCATCATTTGACCACCACCGACAAATTTAGGAATAGCTATGAAATAACACTGTCGTGCCCCAGACTGTTAAGAAGGTCAAGGTTGTTATTTCAGCTCATCATGGGACTTGCTTTGAGTGGGGGGAAAAAAAAACTTTTCTTGTGGTCTCAGGATTTTGTTCAGATCATGAAACCTAGCTTAATCTGGTTTGAAATAATGTATTGTGCATTTTCCTGAAGGCGTATCTATAGGGATACGATAGCCTGGCCCAGCCTCTGTGCTGACCCTTTGTACTAAATGACCAGTTATGGAGATTACACATTTACTGTGGCTGAACATCTCCTATGTCAAATTTCAATGCTTGTTTTAATATTTGAACAAACTGTAAAAGCGTCTGCTTTTTTTTTTTTTTAATACAAACGGAAATAAAAATGTACATCTCGGTCTATGAGTATTTGATTAGATTTGCATACATAGACCAAACACTTAGCAATAGGTGGAAGGGCTGGAGCGGCCATTTGTTTTGAGCAGTCAGTAGTCTACCTGTGCACAGGTAAGGGCAACAAATGAATGTTGTTTACATTCTCATGATTGGAATTTGGTTTTGCAGTTTGTTTTTTTTCTGGCTAGGGAACATGTATATTTAATGTTGTGTGGTTTTAAAGGCCTTTTGTAAACTGCATCCAGGGCCTAGTTCTATGTCCGCTATAATGACTTGGGGGTCCACGCTGATCAATAGAGCTCAGGCTTTCATAGTTCTAAGCATGCCCACTGAGGTGTGTTCAGATTTGCATTGACTCAACACTGAATTATGTCTAGGTGGTCTTATGTTCTTGTTGAGGATGATTCTTCCTTCTGTTGTAGTGTGTCCCTTTGTAGTGTGACCTGCTCTTTGTAATATCACACAGCACTAGTTGTCCCCATTGGCCTAACTTTTCTCTAGTGGTAGGTTTAACCAACTGAACAGCACTGCTGAGCTCAGGGGTTCCAGTGCTGTTTTGTGCTGGAGACGCTGTAGGGTAAAGTCAGTTGGTTATTACTAAGGACGGGTAGGCTCCATGGCCAGCTGTGTGCTGAACATTATTGACACTCATTCCTGGTATGTCTTCAGTCCATTGATGTTGGAATGACACGTTCACAGCATGGTCCTCTCCCTCCTTAGATCACTCCACTTCATGGCCAGACTGAGTCATCTCCCCTCTCAATTTTGATTTATTTTTGGTAAAATCTTACTGGGAGATCAGTTTTGTTTAATATGTAGGTATATATGGAGTGTGCATGCGCATTTGAACAATTCTAAACGAATGAAGATCTACCAGAAGTGGCATGAACAGAACGTAGCGGTGCAGTTTTGACCGGAGAAGGGCCAGAAAAAGGAGGGGTACGAGTTTTGGTGGTGGTATGTGGAGGTTGGTTTGGTTAGTTTGGTTAGTCAGTGCTTTGAAATCCAAACTCTTCATCTAGCCCCCCCCCCTCCATAAAAAAGAAAAATGTAAAAACACAATGAACAACAATAAACCCAATAAATAAGTATAATAAATGGCAGAAATCTTGAGCTTAATCAGCTGATGGTCTTGTTCTTCTGTTCAATTTCTTGTTGTATATTTTAATATTTGCTTGGCAAGTGTCTCTGGAAAAAAAAATGGCTGCACCTCAAATGTCTTTCTTTTCTCTCTTTCTTTGTCAGGAGCTGTAAACTACAGATCAGGAATATCCCACCTCACATGCAATGGGAGGTGAGTGAGACATGCCTCTAGATCCGGTCACTCGCTACTGCCCAGGCCATGTGTCATGTTTCAGGAGGGATGTGTGTGTGTGTGTGTGTGTGTGTGTGTGTGTGCGCGCTTGTGTGTGTGCCTCCCTCTACTCCACTGGGAAGTGTCTTATACAGAATTTTTGCTCTTTCTTGAGTCTTTTAGGAATGTCACACATATGCACGCAGGCACACACACGCTGCACACATGCCACATGTAGGACTTTCACCCAGCTGAAGCTTGAACCGCAGATAAGCGTGTGTGTGTGTGCGCGTGTGCTGCATTGGTGTGTGTGTTACGTGCATGTATTTGTGTCAGGTTCATGAAGTGATTTTCATGTGCAGGGCCAGAAGCGTTGTGACCGATAATGTGTGTGCATTTATTTACAATGTGTGGAATAGCCATGTTGATATACACTTACGTTTGTGTGGGTGTGCACATCTGCCTAGTTGAAAAGTAACTGTGTGTGTGAGAACCCTCGCTCCAGTTAGTCTCTCTCCCCATCTTCCTCTTGCCCCTGCAGCTAGGGGCCTCTGGAATGTAAGCACCGCCCTCTCTTGCATTGTCCTTTGATCAGCAGAACAGGGGCCTCCCTGATTGATAGCTACGTTGACCTATCAGATGGGACTGTCTGGGTTCGGGGGGGACTCTCCTATGTCTGGGTAATCAGTTGGGGGCAGGGATTTGTGTGTGTGGGATTTGTGTGTGTGTGGCATGATGCGCGCATATATATATATATATATATATATATATATCACACACATATACTCAACACACATGTTCATATACACACACATATGTGTATTGAGTATATGTGTGTATAATATATATATATATATATATATATATATATATATATATATATATATATATATATATATATATATATATATATATATATATATATATATATATATATATATATATATATATAAAAAAAAAAAAATGTGTGTGGGGCCTTGCAGTATGGTTGCTCCTTGACCCCTGTGAGCAAAGAGGGAGGGTGTGTGTGTCTGTGTGAAAAAGCACTTCGTAAAAGCCAGAGTGGCTACCAAACTTGTATCAGTGGCCACCACCGACCGGCCCCTCTAACCTAAACCTCAGGCTAGCCACTGGTTAAGTCACCATAGCTAGCTGGATTAGCAGGCTGCGTCCGGTGGAACAGTATTGAACAGCATGCTCCAAGCGTTTGTTAGATTTTTAATTTGCCCGTCTTACTGACCTTGATGACTATATTGCAGATAACTGTGCCTTGCCAATGAGGCCATTTTTTAACAAAGGTAGAATAGTTGAGCGTAAAAAAAAAAACATATTAGACATAATTTACTGTAACATGCGATTAGAGTTAAATGTTTTTGCTAGACAAAAGGAGTATAAACAAACTGAAGTGTGTTTATTAATGTATCCTGTTTATTTTCATGGACTGTCTCATTGAAAAACTGGTCTTTTCCAAGAGATGGAGCAGGTTGGTGCTAGTTGTTCTATCCATTTGTGTTCCACCTCTAGCATTGGCCAAGCAGGACTGTACAAAACCGAGGGGGTGTGTGTGCACACACATGTAATCTTCAGAGATTGTGAGGGAACATTATTTCCCTACCCCGCCCCCAAAGCAACAGTGCTAGTTTAGATTTGTTTTCTTGTCTCCTTTCAAGTGGTTATGGTCAGATATCACTATCTGAGATTCTGGCGACGGTTCTCCTTGAGGTGTTGCAATACATTGCAAAATGCAGCAGACTCATAATCCTGATGATGGAACAGAAATTGCACTTTTGCCATCTCTGAATAGCTTAATATTTTTGAGAGATCCACCAAAGCAAGCGGTGTCCATTTGTAAATGGTGAACTTTGAGCAAATTATTTCTTTTCTCCATTTTGTAAATATTATGCACCCAGTGTTGGCGTTGAGCTGAAAATGGCCAATTCACTAAAATAAATGTACTCTCTCTGGAGATGGGTACTCAAAGAAGCCTCCAAACACTTCAGTTACATTTCTCACACCCTTGTGTTATGTAAAGTGGCCCAAATCATGCTTTATTGATGAAGACCAAGACAATGTTGTTTCTCATAACTCGGCTCATACATGTAATGTCTGAATCGTTGACTGAATACTTTGACTTGTACTTGGCAGTCCTATCCTCTAGTACTAGTATTGACAGATGCAGTGGTAATTCCCAGCTATAGTCTCTGCACTGAACCTTAAATGTTATTCTATTGCTGTAGCTGTAGTTCTGTAGGTTAAATGTTATTCTATTTCTGTAGCTGTAGTTCTGTAGGTTAAATGTTAAAATGCTTAAATATTAAAATGCTTAAATGTCAAATGCTTAAATGTTATATTGCTGCAACTGTAGCTTAAATGTTAAATACTTAAATGTTATTCTATTGCTGTAAGTCACTTTGGATAAACACATCTGTCAAATGGATAAATGTAATGTAAATGAAACTGAAAAGATTTAACTGATGACTATAAACTTAGTCTCTCTGTTTGCTTTAAAAAAATACTCATATGGACATTTCTTTTACCTTAATCTAACAGTTTGGAAGTCATTTTGATCTAATTTGTAATAGGGAGAATGGTCCTCCAAACCAGAGAATCACAAATGACTTTAAGGCAGTTGTGCAATAGCCTACTATTTGTATGAAATTGTGTTTTATTGCCTTGTCGGTTGATATGACTTCTCAGAGATTATCTTTGGTGGTTTGTAACCAAATCCACATAGACCATGTGCAGGGGGAAGGATGCAAGCCATGACTGGTATTTACGGCAGTTGTGTAAAATACAAACGCTCCACAACCGTAAGGGAGCCCAGTAGCAAACATCTGGTCAAGCAGCCTAAATAACCTGCAACAAATCTGATCCCACCAGAGTATGCACTAATATCAAAAAGCCTTTTTTAGAGATACGGCTACATGTGTGATGGGAAAGTAAGCGGTTTGCACAGGGTCACTAGTATCACAGGCCTTATAGCCAAATCTCCCCACACGGCGGCCATCTTGGTAACACACTCTGGTCAGTTATCGAGCGGCTATTTGCCTATTCAAGTGAATGGGGAGGCATACAGGAAGGGGCAGGATATGTGTAGACAATGCCATATTGCCATTACAAAGAACCCCATGTGTTTCTATGAAGGATTCTTTGAGTGCTGTCTCCTCAGAAAGTCTCTTGTAGTATGCAGCACTGGCCCTTGAGGCCAACCTATGTAGTGCATCCATCTGCCCGAGGTTGGAGGGCTGCAGGCGGTGCCAATTCACTAGGCAATAACGTCACCCATCATACATAGTGATGCGTGGAGGATGAAGTGGTCCAATTTGATCTGGAGGAGTATTTTGGCTTGATCAGTCGTCACAGAAGACGAGAGATGAGAAGGAGCCTTTTCTCCTGGCCCTGTTACCTTCTCGGGCTTAATGACCAAGGAAGGTTCTAATGCGGGATCAGCTTGGTTGGAAGGCCTTTTGATTGTTGTATTTATTTTCAAGCTGATTGCCACTAACCATTGTTGGTGCGAACATATGGGTATGATCAATCTCACCAGAGACATGATTAGAGTAGCGAACAAGACAGTCTCCAGTCCTCCGGTCTCATTTATGTTTGATCAGGAATTCTGGGGCGACCTGTTGGTTTTTCTCTTTAGCGTTTAAAAACAAGGGCTGTGGTGCACGCAGCAATGCACCACATGTGTGTTTCCGTGCCCATTGGGACCCAGGTCCAATTTCCGACCTGTGGTCATTTTGTGGTCATATCTCTGCCTCGCTTCCCGCCCCTCCCCACTTTCCTATCAACATAAAGGCAGAAAGCCCTACAGATATACAAAGACGACGGTAGAGGCTGGCGTACATGCTGACTGTCACTGACGCTGCTACCTAAGGAACCTTTTAATTGGTATTGTGTTGTGGTCAGAAGCTTAAATGGCTTGGGACAGACATGGCAATGCAGAACAAGCCCATAGAAGAAAAGTCTGCTTCGTCTCAACAGTAATTTCAGCATCATCGGTTTCAGCAGTAATTTCCGCACAATCTCTATTTGCGTTTCCACAATAATTTCAGCACAATCTCTTTGCTTTTCAGCAGTAATTTCAGCATAATCTGTTTTCAGTTTCGGCAGTGATTTCAGTATGATTCTGTACAAACACATGGGTGCTCTGCTTTTTAGCAATCACCATGGTTACAGCATTGGGTGCATTCTGGTTTCCTGCTTCGGTTTGGGCCAAAGTAACAATATAAAGTCAGTGCATTAACTGTGCATTAACTTCTGTGAACAGACCACCGTGTCGTCCATTATCCCCTTACATGAACGTCTATTACACATGGATGTCCACTATGTGAATATGAATGTCCATTAGGCCTACACATGGATGTCCACTAGGCTATGTGAATATGAAGGTCCATAAGGATGCCCATTGCATCAGTGCAGTAGGCTATCCATATTTATATCCACTGGTGCTGTGATGAATATTTATTACATATTGTGTTCACAATCATTTCTATTGTGTTTAATTTATTGCTATATATTCTATTGGTCTTTTGTAAAAAAAAATCTGTGGTGTGGGGATCGATAAAGTCTTAGGCTATCTTAATTTCTTGTTGCGCTATCAATAAATATTATCTTCATTTTAGGGGTGCAAGGGTGCGCAAAACTCATGGTTCGGTGTGTAGGCCTACCTTGTTTGTCATGGTTCGGATAATTTTCGGTAGGCCTATACTAATAAGCCTGTACAGTGCTAACCACAACAGCATTTTGAAAAGATGTCAAACTAATTATGTTAATTAAAATGACACATGGTCCGCCACTTAATATATTTGTGTGGGAACTTGAATTTGAAACATGGTCCACAAGCAAAAAGCTTACTGTTAATTATTGTTAAAGACTGCATTTAGTACATCCGGTACACCTCTGTACTGAACCCAACATCCTGTAGGCCTACCTAAACGGTTCTATACGAATCTTCGTACCTTGCACCCCTACTTCATTTGTATTCCATGGCCACACTAATAGTGTGCTGACAAAATAAGAAGGCAAACTGAGTGGGGCATTTGGTTCAATCACAGAGGAGGTTTTGCCTAGTTCCCCGAGGGTGCCGCCATACAGCCAATATGATCAGGTTATGCAAAGCTAACCGTGATGGTGGTAGCGCAGGGAGAAGGGTTGGGTGTGTGAGCTGAACAAAGGCCCCAAATCCTCTTCAATGAGTGTCTGTCTATCTGGTGAGATTATGATGTGAGCTCGTGTGTGTGTGTGTGTCTGTGTGTGCACAAATGGGCTTGTTTGTTTTTGAACAGTAGGTTCTCTCTGTTGCTGTACTTGACTCCTTTTCCACATCTCTTGTAGGTTCTGGATGGGTTGTTGGCACAATATGGCACAGTTGAAAGCTGTGAACAAGGTAAGTTCACCACACACACACACACACACACACACACACAAAACGTGTTTCCTTTAAGCTCACTCCACTCTTTTTGGTCTTTTTACAGTGAACACAGAGACAGAAACCGCTGTAGTAAATGTACGCTATGGAGCCAAGGACCAAGCTAGACAGTAAGTCCCTCTCCCCTCTCCCTCCATATGCATATTCCATAGTCAGTTTGAGTGCTTGTGGGTGGACACAAGAACCTTTCCTTTCCACATTCTCAGCAACACATAAAAGGTTTACTTGCATATGTTTTGGTGAAGGACGAACTGTTCTTGCCGAAACAACAGTATTGACGCATGTGGTGACATTTGTAGTCTGTTGAGTTGGGAAAGCGGATGTTATTTCTTTGACTAGAGCTGTGAACCTTATGCTGCTTTCGAGATGTCTCGTAAATCCGCCGCCCGAGTTGGAAAGTGTAAATTACCCAGCTTTCTTGCGGCGTTTGGGCCCATAGTTGAGATGAGATGACATGTATTTTTTTGCATATGTACTGTGTTGGTCATGTTAAAGTTATCAAATGTAATGCTCTTACCCACTAGATTACATTGCTGCTTCAATCCGGTCACTAATTCATGCATAGCACGGTTTTGCTGTGCCTGCAATACAATGTAACAATTTGTTTTCCAGCCGTTTAGCTAGAGGCTACATGTAGCACAAAACAATAACAATGACTAGCCTCCTGCTAATACCCCTCGTGGCTCGAGAGAAAGGCGTTCCTAAAGCCACTCATAGGTACATGTTGTACGGGTGAGTGTACGATGATTTACGAGACATCTCGAAAGCAGCATTATTTGCTCTTTGTTTCCCCATTGGCCCCCTGAACGTACAGCTCTCTGCTCATTCGACTGGTTTCCACACCATGGGTCAGTGTTAAAGGAACATGCCAACCTTTGGGGAAATAACCTTATTTGCTGGCGTTTAATAAGAGGACACATACGCTTTTCTGTGCCTGCCATAACCCAGTCTGACACAGTTAGCCTAGCCTAGCATAATTCACTGAAAGTGGGTTAGATTAGTTGGCTCCCCTTTAGTTATAGGAAATAGATTTGAAGCATTAGACTAGGGATCTGCTGGGATCAGTTCTGCTGGGCTTAAGCTGCTGGGGCTCAGACTGAACTGGTCTGAGGGCCAACACAGCAACTGGGAAACTGCCCATGGGAGTAGGATGGAGGAATACGTTCATCCCTCTACAGGTGTCCCTCTATTAGTGTCAACATTTAAAAAAAAAAAAAAAAAAATGCAATTTTGGAACACTCAAAGACACTTTGGAGTCTGTGATTGGCATGGACCATGGTTCTGGGGATGGATGAGCCTGTCCGGTCTGCTGGGCGGAAGACCACAGATCTGCCCTATTGCCTACTAGGTCCAAAGCCAGCTCTCTGCTGCCCTCTGCTGGAGGAATGTGTCCCTTCTGTCTTTGGGTGGAGCAGATTCTGGCCCAGAGCTGGCCCGACCTGGCCCCTTCCCTGCTAACAGTGTGTGTGTGTGGTTTTCAGGGCACTGGAGAAACTGAACGGGTTCCTGATGGAGAGCTATGCGCTGAAGGTTTCCTACATCCCTGACGAGCTGGCCACGGGTCCCGAGGGTCCAGGCCTTGGCGGTCGTAGAGGGATGGCGGCCCGTGGCACTCCCCGCTCCGGGTCCCCCTCGCTGGGCGCGCGGCCAAAGATGCAGTCGGACGTGCCGCTGAGGATGCTGGTGCCCACCCAGTTTGTGGGGGCAATCATCGGCAAGGAGGGATCCACCATCCGCAACATCACCAAACAGACACACTCAAAGTAAGACTCATATACACACGTAAACATGCACGCACACATGGTCACAGAAGTATCTATCTAAGGACCTATGCATCCTGATCAAAGCAAACATTTCAGCATTGTGTGTTTGAGAGGACTTGAAGCTGAACTCATTTGTTGTGCCATGTTGAGGTCCCTTGTCATGGCACTCTGTTTTACTTCTGTGTGAAGGCCGATGAAACGGTGCCGTTAGCTTTGACAGGAAGTGACCTCAAAGGTGTTAAAAGTCTGAATAAAAAATAACGTCTGATTAACCTGAGATCAGACAACTCGGCGTAGAAGTCCATTAATATTAATGGACCTACCTACAACGTTAATGGTAGTGCTGATGCATTTTACATTCAAGTTGAAGAATATTGTTTGTTTTTGTATATGCGTGTGTCATGTGTGTGTCAATGTGTTTGTGTTTGTAGGATTGACATCCACCGTAAGGAGAACGCGGGCGCTGCAGAGAAGCCCATCACGGTCCACTCTACTCCAGAGGGCTGCAGCTCCGCCTGCCGCAGCATCATGGAGATCATGCAGAAGGAGGCCGTGGACACCAAGTTGTGAGTCTGACAAGCTCAATCACTCTCACTCGTCACATTGTCCCTGGTTCTCTCTTCTCCTCAAACTGCTATCTCTGGCCCTCTCTCTCTCAATCACCTCCTTCTGTCTCACTCGCAGCTCTGCTGCCCTCTGTGGCCATCTAATCCCTTCTCTTTGTGCTGTCCTCTGTCTCACTGTCTTCTGTGTTTATTGCACCCTCTCAATCTCCCTCTGCTCTCTCCTCTCTGATACCCTCTCTTCTCTCTCTGGTGTTCTCTTCTCTCTCTGGTGTTCTCTTCTCTCTCTGGTGTTCTCTTCTCTCTCTTCTCTCTCTGGTGTTCTCTTCTCTCTCTGGTGTTCTCTTCTCTCTCTGGTGTTCTCTTCTCTCTCTGGTGTTCTCTTCTCTCTCTGGTGTTCTCTTCTCTCTCTGGTGTTCTCTTCTCTCTCTGGTGTTCTCTTCTCTCTCTGGTGTTCTCTTCTCTCTTCTCTCTCTGGTGTTCTCTTCTCTCTCTCTTCTCTCTCTGGTCTGTTCTCTTCTCTCTCTCTTCTCTCTCTGGTGTTCTCTTCTCTCTCTTCTCTCTCTGGTGTTCTCTTCTCTCTCTCTCTCTTTCTCTTCTCTCTCTGGTGTTCTCTTCTCTCTCTGGTGTTCTCTTCTCTCTCTTCCCTCTCTGGTGTTCTCTTCTCTCTCTTCCCTCTCTGGTGTTCTCTTCTCTCTCTTCCCTCTCTGGTGTTCTCTTCTCTCTCTGGTGTTCTCTTCTCTCTCTTCCCTCTCTTCTCTCCCTTCCCTCTCTTCTCTCTGGTGTTCTCTTCTCTCTGGTGTTCTCTTCTCTCTTCTCTCTCTGGTGTTCTCTTCTCTCTCTTCCCTCTCTTCTCTCTCCCTCTCTTCTCTCTCTTTCTCTTCTCTCTCTTCTCTCTCTCTCTGGTCTCTCTTCCTCTCTCTCTCTGGTGTTCTCTTCTCTCTCTTCTCTCTCTGGTGTTCTCTTCTCTCTCTTCTCTTCCCTCTCTTCTCTCTTCCCTCTCTGGTGTTCTCTCTTCTCTCTCTTCTCTCTTCCCTCTCTTCTCTCTCTGGTGTTCTCTTCTCTCTCCTCTCCTCTCGCTCTGATGCCCATCTCTGTATTTTTTTTTTCCCCATCACCTCAGTTTCTGACAGTCCTCTCTATAAGGCAGGATATTACAGGTTTGTGGTCAGACACTCCGAAGATGCTCTTAAATAAACTCATCAGAAAGTGAACAGCGAAATTGGCACCAGAGATGGGTGTCCTGTCCTCTTCTTGAGTCACTACCCAATTCATGCATGATTAGTGTGGGGTCCATGTCCGTCTCCGCTTCATTTGCCTTCTGGGTTCTGCGGGTCTCCAATGTCTGAAAGGATGGCAGCGGTAGTGTAGTGGCTAAGGAGCCGGGTTAGCATGCAGTTGCCAGAACAGTTGTGGGTTCAATTCTCAGCTGCCACTGTTGTGCCCTTGAGCAAGGCACTTAACTCTGGGGAGACTGGCCCTTCTAATAATTGGCATATGTAGGTTGCTTTGGGGAAAAGTGTCAGCCAAATGGAGATGTGAGTAAGTACATGTGAAGAGTTTGCTTCCAAAACGCTATATCTCCATAAAAATATGAAAAGTCATGTAATTTTAATTGTGTATTTCAGGTAATATCAATAAAATTGCAGTTGTGGTTTTTTTTTGATTGAGTAAAGATAAATCAAACAACAATACCCAACTGCAGTTCTGCTGAAATTACTTGGAAAGTAACATGTAAATGATAATTCATTAAAATGGAGGATGTAGCGTTTTGGGACCAAACTCCTCATGTGCTCCTATGTTTGTATGCCGTTTATCTGGGTTTTTATGATCCAATGAGGTGTCACTTTTTTTTTATCACTTGACTTGTGTCTGGCACATGGTAGTCTGATTTGGTCTTTATCTCTCCCTCGAGTTCCGAGGGAGAGATCTGTACTTGAGTGGTTTTTTTTTTGTAGTCTATATACAATATATTGAGTGGCTAGTTTTAAAACACAATGTATTTCTTTTGTCTTAAAGGTGCTCTAAGCGATGCCACACGTTTTTTAGGCTAAAACATTTGATGTCACTTACTGCAAACATCACGTAACCAACCGCTAGCTGTCTGTGTCCTGGATACACTGTAAAAAAACGCGATCTCCGTGGACAGCCCAGGCTCCAAAAACGGCAACAAAAACAACCTGGGCAAACCTAGCCCATAAAAACATAACAAACTGTTCCAGCAAATCACAGACGAGATGCGCGTTTAGGAGAGTTTAAATTGCACGGGAGGGAGGGGGAAGGAGGAAGTAGCGAGCTAGCTCTCTGTTTTGTTTGAAAGTCAACAGAAGCATCGCTTAGAGCACCTTTAAACTATTAACTTCAAACTCAATTCGATACTAAATTGACTTACCATACGGGGACTAGAGTCTCTGAAATTGCCAATGTGCGCCTGGAATGCCCATGTACATTGAAAATCGACAAAGAGGAGAATTCCTACATTACTTTATTCAATGCGTAAAGATAGTCATGGATTTCATGTGATTTCAATCCAATAACATTGTCGCTTTCAGCAATCATGTACTCACGACCGCTAGCTGCTGATTCTGTGATTACACTTAAAAAAAAAAACCGGTCTCTGTTGGTAGCCCAGGCTCTGAAATTTGGAAACCAACCAAAAAGTGGGGGCAGCCTAGCCTGGGTGTTCCCATGCTGCCTTGCGCGCGATTTGATTCACGCTGCTAAGGCAGCCTGGAGACCATGGAGCAAATTTTCGCCTGAGATGGGGAACCAGTCAAAAAACAGGGGAAAGCAAAGGCGATGATGAGCTATGCACAGAGCGCATTTGATAGACATCCGTGGCACCCAATAAACGGATCTGGGCATTTTTTTCAAATACGAGAAAATTAACGTTTGGTTCCCAGACCACGTCTCATTGAGAGGTGGTGGTGCTAGCCAGGCTAGGGGCAGCCTGTCCCCCAAACAAAAATGAAACCCTGCATTTCTCTGGGAATACTAAAGGTAGCCTTGGGGTGAGCTACCCCTTGGTTAAAATATAATGTAGGCCTATGTTTTTTTGCACAAAAGTGTTTGTTTTTATATTTAAAATTATCAGCAAACAAACGCGACTTCCTGCGCAATCCCTGACTTCACCTTTTAAAGTAAAAACAGTCAGCGCTGACCAGTTTTACACCCTCACTGTCTGTCCCCCAATATCAACAATGATGACTGACCCATTTGTCTGCTCCTACCAAAGTCCTCAGTTGCACCATAAAGTTTAGATTTAAAACTTTAAAATCTGTACAACTATGATCAGAATAGTTTTAAACGTTATTCAAATCTGTACAGCTGAAGTTTTAAATGGGTTTTAAGCAGTATTAACCCAGGACCTCTCTTCTCTCCTGCGCAGCACCGAGGAGATCCCTCTGAAGATCTTGGCTCATAATAATTTTGTGGGCCGTTTGATCGGCAAAGAAGGACGCAACCTGAAGAAAATTGAACAGGACACCGAGACCAAGATCACCATCTCTCCGTAATTCCAATTTTTAAAGACTTTTTAATGTGTCAATGTTTAAAGAGCTATAGGTAGAGGTGTAGGTAAAAATCAATCTGTTGGGTAATGAATTTCCAACATTGCCTGCACTCTTGCATGGATATTAAAGGATCTCATTTGTGCCTATAGTGTTTTGAGTCATGTTTACTCTCTTCATGTTTTCACACGCACCTTCAATTTGGATTGTCTGACCCTCTCTCTCAGTCTGCAGGACCTGACGCTGTACAACCCTGAGAGGACCATCACTGTGAAAGGATCTATCGAGGCCTGTGCCCAGGCCGAGCAGGAAGTGATGAAGAAGATCCGAGAGGCATACGACAACGACATTGCTGCTATGAACGTAAGCTGAGCTCTACACTGCCCTCTAGTGGAGCGGCCCCACTCCTGCGTCAGCCCTGACGGTGTTTAAAGCACAGGGTGCAGCACTTGTCAATCAAAACTGTCAGACTGTGTAAATGGTCTCACCTGATCTACACCCCACCCCCCCACCCCCCTTGTGGTCTCTTTCAAGCACAAACTCATGCGGTGTAGTGTACTGGCTTTCCTACTGTCAAGTGCTGGCACTCTAAGCTGAGTCCTGGTCTTAAGTGTGTGTAATTACAGTCTATGGTAAAGTATCTGTGTGTGTGTGAGTGTGAGCTAACATGAGGCCTAGATCTCACCTGGCTCTCTGGCGCTCGCTCTCTTGCGCTCTCTTTCTGTAGTTACAGTCGAACCTGATCCCTGGACTGAACTTGAATGCCCTGGGGCTGTTCCCCGGCGGCGCGTCTGGAGGAGTGAGCCCCTCCATGGTGTCGGCGCCCCCTGCTGGACCTCAGGGAGCCTACCCCTCGTTCGGGGTAAGTAGCCAGAGTCCTGTGTGTGTGTGTGTGTGCTATGTGTATTGTAAAGGTCACAGTAAAAACAGCTGTCCTTCATCTTTTCTGTTGAAATTCTAGCATGTAGTCTGTGGATAGCACCTAGGTGTCTGTGGGCCTGTTCATAACGATCTTGCCTCCTGAGCAGATGCCTCCTCCCTCAACTGCTGAGGAGTTGAAGAGGGCCTTGCTTGCGCTTGCACCATCTTCCTTCTTCCCTCCTCTACCTCCTTCTCCACCTCCATCTCTTCCCTCCCCTACCCTCTCTTCCCTTCTCTATCTCCTTCCTCTCCACCTTCCTCTCTTCTCTCCTCCTCTTCCCTCTCTCCTTTCCTCTACCTCCTTCTCCACTTCCCTCTCCTCTTCCCTCTCTTCCTTCCTCTACATCCTTCTCCACCTCCTTCTCTTCTCTACCTCCATCTCTTCCCTCCTGTACCTATTCTTTCTACCACTTCCTCTTCCCACCATTCTTGACTAGTACTTACAATGTAGGCACTCCTGTCTTCTAGTACTAGTATTGTCGGTGTGGTAATTCCTAGCTAAGGTCTCCTTTGCACTGTAGCTTAAATGTTATTCTATTGCTGTAAGTGAATACATGTAAAGCTGGTCTATTGGACCCTCCCTCTGTAGCTTGTAGCTACAGGTGCTCATGTGTTGCAAGTGTAACTGAAATGATTTCATTTCACTGGACTGATGGTATCAAAACTGGTATCAACATTGAGTCTTTAGACTAATTGACCTAGGCCAAGCCTAAAAGCATCATTAAAGCTGCCGATCTCAACAACACTGTCTGACACAGCCACGTTTAAAGGCCATCAATTCACGTCTCGTGATTGTGATCTGCTTCTTCATTCCGAGGTCATTTATGGTTCATGTGTGGGTTTGGGAAAGGTATTGGGAGAACAGAACCTGGTGCTTGGAATGTTCATGATATGTAGATGCGGCAGCACTCATTTCAGCAGGTGCCGGATACTAAAAGATGCAGAAGGAAAATAACCGCACGCCGTCTTTTATGCCCCCAATGGTCATTTCATTGTACAATGTTTCGACCACTCTGGTCTTCGTCAATCACATCCTCAGCTCTTGAGGAGTGGTTCCACAGAGCAGGGGGGGCAAGAGTAGGGCTGCTCTGGCCATAGTTGCCCCAGTAAAGCACCTTTTCAATCAAGAATCCCCAACCTGCTACCATCCAAACTCGCTGGCCATCTTTTGCTCTCTCTCTCTCTCTCTCTCTCTCTCGCTCAAACACACACGCACACTAAGTCTGGTGTGTAGGTAGGTGTGTGTGCACGCGCTCCCTCTGGTACGGTGTGTGTGGGAGAGTACAAGTCCTTTCTGAGTAATGTTTGTGTGTGTGTATGTTGGTCCTGTTTAAGTCTTTGTGTGTGCGTGCTCTAGTTTGTGTGTGTGTTTGGTATTCATGTGTCAGTCTCATTGTATATGTTAATGTGTGTGTGTGTGTGTGTGCCCGCTCTCTCATGTTGGTCTTTTCTAAGTCTCATGTATAAGTGTGTGTGTGTGTGTGTGTGTGTGTGTTCTCTCTCTAGTACGGTGTATGTGGTAGTGAGGCTGCTCCTTGGCCATTTCCAGCAAGCAGTCCCTCCCTGTCTGTAAGTCCCGCCCCTGCGACTAAAGCACTGCACGATTGGTTGCTGCTCGCCTGTCAGACAATTGGGTTTGGGGCTGCTGGCTTTTCATTGGCAGGGGACCAGAGCTCTGAAGCCACTCCTATTGCATAGGTTCTGCTCACACATGTAACACGGCTCTCCTAGTAATGGAGCCACTGCAATGCAGTCTAATGCTGGACATGGTGTGTGTGTGTGTGTTGAATGGTGGGCACAGTATGATTTAGTTTGTTGTTGGGCATCCAGGCTGCTAGTAGTAGTAGTAGTAGTTAGTATTACTATTGTTGATAGTAGTAGTATGTTTGTGTGATTTTGTTTGCCAAACCTGGTATATATGAAGCTTGTATGAAGCTTGTTGCAGTATATCGTGTGTGTGTGTGTGTGTGTGTGTGAGTACAGCTTAGATGTGCATGCAGCTGCTCTTCAGTATGAATAATTGTGTTCATCCTATAACTAATCATCTGTGTGTGTGTGAATTTGCATATTTACTGTTTCGCTCTCTCTGCAGGGTCAGCCAGAAACTGAGACTGTGTATCTGTTCATCCCTGCCCTGGCGGTCGGCGCCATCATCGGGAAACAGGGTCAGCACATTAAGCAACTGAGTCGCTTCGCCGGCGCGTCAATCAAGGTGAGTGACAGCCAGGTGCCGACACACCAGTTCTTACTGCACTGCAGAAATGGCCCTCCAAATAGAAGACAAATGATTACAAATCTAAGCTTTGGCTGCCAGTGCACTAGGCAACCTTTTTTTGCTTGATAAGGTTGTCCATTAAATTAGGTCAAAATGATCTTACTGAGAAAGCATAAGGTAAGTTTCTTTATACTAAAAACAATACCAACTTGATATTTGATCTCAATATTAGGGTCAAAAATCTAGTTGGTCTTGATTTTGGTAGATATATATCCTATGCTATTTATTTAAACTAGAGTGGTTGGCATTTCTCTGTGGACTCTCCAAGCAGGATTGTTGCCCTGTGATGCTCTGGTTGCCATGGCTGTGTGTAGTGGCCTCGATCTCTGAAGCAAAGAAGGGGAGCTCCTAAAAGATACAGGGGCCCCAACTCTGAATAGTGGGCTGGGATGATTCCCTACAATTGTGGGATATTTGGTTGTTTGGGTGGTGGTAGCGTAAAGGCCTCGGAGCTAGGCTAGTATACAGTAGACAGAGTTGTGGGTTCAATTCCCGGCTGCCACTGTTGTGCCCTTGAGCAATGCACTTACCGGTAACCTTAAGTCTAGGACACTAGCCCTTGTAGTAATTTACATTTACTTTGGATAAAAGCATCAGTCAAATGAAAGAATAAGTAACTATTGCTGGAGATTTTTTATTGTATTAGGGCCCCACATTATTATTTGGCCCCTGCGGGTCTCATCTCCAATAAGGAGTCTGCTGTCTGATTAGAACTCGGCTCCTTTTGTCCATCAGAAATAATCCACCTACCGCTAAGTCTCTCTGGATGAAAGTGTCTGCCAAATAAATAAGCTCGCTCCTTTGTCCGTCAGATTGCCCCAGCTGATGGTGTGGAAGCCAAGCAGAGGATGGTCATAATCACTGGCCCACCAGAGGCCCAGTTTAAGGTAATAGCTCTGACCTTACACTCTCTACTGTCTGATATGTGTGTGGCCAAAAGCTTTTGTTTTTGTTTGTCTCAAGGAGCCAAGTCTTTTGAAAGATGTGTAGCAAACTAGATAAATAAGCTTTGTTTGTAAAAAAACAGCATCTTTAATGTCCCAGGGGAATAATCGTCTTCACACATCACTCCATATTCCAAAGCCTAGAATGTGGGCACAGCAGCACATATAACATACAGTACGGTGCAAAAGTCTCAGGTACCATACATGTTTTGTTTCAGCAATGCTATAAAGACCATATTGTTTATTTCTCAATTTCTTATTTAGAATATGTCCAGAGAACACAGGAAATATGTACACAGTAGGTAATTTAAACACACAAAAAATTTAGTTTTTGTTCTGATACCAGGTCAATTTCAGTCTCAAGCTAGCATTAGATTTGTTGTTTTAGCAGTGTTCTAATGACCAATCACCCAAGGGGGAAGCTCTTGATGGAGCGGTCATTCCCCACCAAGGCCACTGAAGGGCATGCCTGGTCTTCCAGAAGCTGCTGGTAGATACAGCTATGATGGTGGGTCTCGATCAGCTGCTGACTTGACCGTGGCTCACCCTAAAACTGACCCAGCGGTGTCGAGAGCATTTTGGTAATTTTCACACTGCAACAACAACCAATCAAATGGATGCAAAACACTAGAGCCTGAAGCAGGCATGCACATTTTGTTTTGTTTTTTATATTCCATCCATCTTCTGGTTGAATTCTAATAAAGACAATGAGAAATAAACATATATGGTCATCATAATATTGCTGAAACAACAAATCTAATGGGTGCCTAACACTACAGTACTGTATTCCACACCCCACCCAATACAAACACATGACATCAGAGTACACAAATAGTCACATCATTGGAACACAAATAACAGATGGGGTGACTGGGGCATCAGAGACTGCATTATCCCCCCCAACACACACACACAGACGCACGCACGCATGCCTGCGCTGGACAACACCGCTGCTGCTCCTGGGAAACTGCCCCACTGTGCAGCTGCAGCCCCTTACAGCTATTGCACAGTGTTCACTGAGAGAACCCACTTTTCTAAAGCAGAGGCATCAATATGAGTCCAAACAGGTGTCCGCATGTGTTGTGTCCTGTCCACCTGCTCTCCAGCCTTAAGTGTGTGTGGGCAGCAGTGGCTCAGGAGGTAGTCGTTGTCCAGCTACTGGAAAGCTGCTGGATTGAGCCCAACTCTTCCCGACCCTGTTGAGGTGTCCCTGAGCCCCAAACTGTTCCCAATGTGCAGGTTGGCGCCTCGTATGGCAGCCCCCGCCATCGTTGTATGAGTGTGCCTGTGAAGGGCTGAATGTGAGGCATGACATTATAGAGCTCTTGGAGTGCTCAGAAGAGTGGAAAAGCGCTATATAAATGCACTCCATCATTTACCTTTTTTGTGTGTGTTAGGCTCAGGGCCGTATCTTTGGGAAGCTGAAGGAGGAGAACTTCTTTGGGCCGAAGGAGGAGGTGAAGCTGGAGGCCCACATCAAAGTCCCGTCTTCAGCTGCTGGACGGGTCATTGGAAAAGGAGGCAAAACCGTACGTTACTTACACACACTCACCGGGTCACGCACACGCGGCAATAGCATACGTTACTCACACATACAGTACTTGCACCTATCAACTGACATGCACATTTGTCATATGTGATGAAACCCATAGTACTGTCTACTGTTATACAGGTACAGATACAGATCAGCTCCTTCATACACATACATATACAAGTGCTGAGTGGCTGAGTGATTTGAATCTGTACCTGTCCCTCAGGTGAATGAGCTGCAAAACCTGTCGAGCGCTGAGGTGGTGGTGCCACGGGACCAGACGCCAGATGAGAATGACCAGGTCGTCGTCAAGATCTCGGGCCACTTCTACGCCAGCCAGGTGAGCCCCATAGAGTATCATGCTCTTATGTTCTTTTTTTTTCATTTCATTATCTCTTTTTCGTTCATTATCTCTTATGTATTACTGTATGATCTATTTTGTACACCCTCCACTAGTAGCAGTATTGACCATGACTTGTTCATAGTAACTTCGTTCAACTGCAGAAGAAGCACGCAAAGGCTGCTACCAGATAATTTCAAAAGCTTCCAGAGGTTACGGACTGAACTAGCCTACGCAGTTTGAAGTATGACGTTGTTTGAAACCGAACACTAAAAGGCTTAGGTGGGATGAAGTGTAGCGAAGTGTTGTGATCTATTTCAGCTAAGCATTCAAAACTGAATATTATATTTATAAAAAATGTGCAGTGAGCAGAATTTAAGCATGGCTGCATGTAACATTTCAAAATGACATTGACATAAACTTCATGATGGAGAAGACGAACCGTTTTGTGGAATGATGAATCATATATAATTTGGGACTCCAGAACAGTCTCTGGGAGCCTGTAATGACATCACGGACTGCCACTCGTTGTCTGCAGCTGGTATTGCTTTGCATGTGTGGCATTCTGAAACGTCCTTAAATTTGGGACCATTATCGCTCATTTCAATTTGTGACCTTGCAGTCAGAATTGTCGATTGTTTATTCCAAGTCTAATGACAGTCCAAAGTAGCTGTCCTGGGTTTTTCGAAGTGTCTGTTTAGTCTATTGCACATTATTTTTCACATTGTTTTGAATAGCCACTGCAGCCTACCCATGTCCGTTGACGTGTTGCAAAATCCGCAGAATCATTGTATGCAAGCAAACCGCATAAAAAGGCATGATAATTGACATAATAATCATTCAAACCTCTTGTGTGTTTCATAACACAACACTGCTGTTTTCCCTGCAATGTGAACCCTGCTTTAAAGGGAATTACTCATGTCATTCTCATTGATTTAATGGATGTTACGCTCAAAACACACCCATGACTGATTTAAGAAACATAGGAACGACCCAGCTCACAAAATTATGCCATTAAAGGAACACGCCACCCAATGTCAGTAGTAATATATGTTCTTACCTTAAGTATGACTCAACTCGTGAAAGTTAAGGTAAGAACATATATTACTACTGATATTGGGTGGTGTGTTCCTTTAAATGAGAGAATGTGGACTGGAACTTTAAACTTTAAACTTTGTGCCTCTGACCAGACGTTTCAGATCGCCAAGATGGGGGCCCTATGGCGCAAGTGAATGGCACAGTATCTATTAATAGGCAATGTTGATGACTCAATGTGACATTATTTTGAAACAAGTGTTTTTTTTTTTTTTTTTTTTTTTGTTTTTTTTCCCCTCCATTTCCTGAAAAGTAACGATTTTGGTTAGACAACCATTGTCAAATTGAACGCATGCACGTACACAACTGACCATTACACCTGTACATTTCATAGAAGAGACAGATTAAAGTAGTGTTTAACTCTGTGTGTGTGCGCGCAGGTGGCCCAGCGCCGTATCCAGGAGATCCTCTCTCAGGTGAGGCGACAGCAGGAACCGAAGCCCGCCCCCTCTGGCCCTTCATTGGCCAGGAGGAAATGAGGCTGCTTGGTCACCTGGGAGACACGGTGCTGATTGGATAGGACATGATGACACGCCCACCCCGGTAACCTGGCCCCGCCCACCTGCCTTGGGGTCCGCCCACGCCGTGAGGATGTCCACCTCAACACGACTGTGTAGACTTTCCTTTTCCTTTTTTAAGATCTCCAGAGAGAGACGAGAAGGGAAGTCTCCTCCTCTGTCTGTGTGCTTTCTCGCACATCCTCCCCACAAACGTTTCCGTTTCTTTTGCCAAGGACGTTTACTTTAAGGAAACTCTGTTTTTGCAAATCTGTAATTGTTTCATGAAGTGATCCTCTAGTTGAGGCTGAAGATGTCACTCACATGATGTTGGGCGGAGACTGGGTGTGGCCTAAAGGGACTGGGCGGGGTTTAAATGTATGGATAGTGGCATTTTATAAATTTGGATGCATTTTTATATATATATATATATCTAATAGGAGGGTGGAAACCTGGCCACTGTCGACTGAGGGAGTGTTGATATGGGTTGGCCAGGAAACCAAGTTAATATGCATTTTACTCATCTACCTCAGGCGCTAGAACCTCAGAGAAAAAAAATATCTATATAAATATATATATATGAAAAATGATCCTTTCTTATTTTTATTTTGCTTTGTGGTATTTTGTATACTTTATAAAGCTAATAGTTCTTGAACATTTTTATTTTTTTAAGAAAAAAAAACTAAATGAAAATGGTCAGCCACCAACTTGATGGTTCTCGACTGCCGCGGTTTCCCCAGATGCACGCGCCTCATGAAATGACCTTGACATGACCTTGTAAATAGAACTGTGTGTGTGCATCTGGCGTTGACCGGAGCGTTGGCCTCTGCTGTTGGTGGTCGAGTCGATGGGAGTATTAAAAAGAATCACCTCAACACCACCTGAAGAATCGCCATCTGAAAATGTCACCCATCTCTCAATCCAGTAGAGCTGCAGAGTTAACCACCTTTTCACACGGCAGGCATGCTGTTTCATTTCGGTTATTTAGTTCGGTTTTCATTTTTTTTTTGTTTTGTTCTTCTGATGAATTGAATTCTTCTCAGCTGCTTCACTAACTTCACACTGCGTGTTTTCGAGGCGTCGCGGGAACTCTAGAAGGGGTGCCACTGCGCGCATGTCGATGGTCAGACTCCCCTCTTTCGACCCCGACGCCATTTTGTTTCCCCTTGCTTCGAGCAGGGCCTCTGACACACATAGCATTGAGGGTTAAGGACCTTCAGTGGTCTCTTGTTTGGGCCAGGGGCACTTTTCGAAGTGGGCTGCAGAAAGAAATCTACTGCTTTATAAATAAATGGCACAGGTTTTCAGAGTTTTGTGACTAGTCACTGCATGGTTAAGGGTTAGGGACACACACACACACACAACGCACAACACACACACACACACACACAGTGGAAATATGTAGTGGTTTTGCTGTTCATGTTGAGTAGACACAAGATACAACCAGCATCCATAGAGTAACTGGACAAGGACGAGGCAAATGTTTCCACCGACTTTTTTGTTTTGTTTTTCCTTTTCTGAAGATGCCTGAAAGGGCTGGAATATTCAAATTGATAAATGCTTAATAAAAGTGAAATCAACCTTTCTTCTTTTTTCATGTGGAATGTAAGTATATGATTTGATTGTGGTAAAGAGCTTGCGTGTCATGCTTCCTCTAAAGGAAGAACACTTTCTACCTCAGCTGAACGGGTACTGGGCGTGGCGGTGGTGGGTGTTTGCCCCGCCCCTCCACACCCCCCGAGGGTCCCGCGCGCGCGATGCCATACCTCACGTCCCCTCGCCAACGCTTTACACCCTGCAGATTGGCACCGCGTCACGTCACACCACGCGACGCCAGGGAGGGCACAAGTGACATATTTTTTTTTCCTTTTTTTTTGTTCATGTCGCCATTTTGATCTACCTCTTCATAGACAAGTGTTTTGAATTGGAGGCATTTCTGTTAGATTCTAGGGTATGACTGACCCATTCCTTCTGGCAAAATTCAGTGAATCATGTAACAATGCTTAGTTTTCAAGACTGCTTTTTGCCTACATTGTGTTATCTACCAATTGATTGAAAAATGTAAAAAAAAAATAATAACTTGCTTTTCTTTCTGCTTTTCTTCCATTTTGGTGCTGTGGCTTCTGTGTAGATTAACAGATTTTTTTTTTTTCTTGGATAGGTCAGATAATTTTTTGGATTCAGTAAATGAGAAATCTACTGCTTTATAAAAAAAAAAAAAACAAGATCTGTATTTGTGTTCTGATTTTGAGTTCTTTTTTTCCCCTTTTGTCAAATGGATGCTCTAGCGCTGTTGATTTGCCTGGCTGGTGTCCACCCTGTTTTTCTTTAGCTGTGTTGTGTGGTATGATGCGTACCAGATAGATGTCATATGGGTTCCCAATCTGGAATGGTTTTTGGACTTTTGTTTTTTTCTTTTTTTTTTTTTTTTTTTTTTTGTTTTTGAAGGTAAAAAAAGCAATCTGATTTCAGCATGATGTCCTTTTCCCTCACAGCGCTTGTGCCACCACACCCACACAGACTCCATCTGTCAAAATGCCTCTCAGATAAATAAAGAAAATAAGTCAAGTTGGCTCCTAACTGCTGTCTAGCCTCTTCTTTTTTTCACTCACTCTCACCCTAACACTGTCTGGCTTCTGCTTTCCCACTTGACCAAGGGACAAGAGTGGTAGCACTCCCACTCAGTCACACACACACACTCCTACTTGGCAAAAGGACAAGAGTGGTAACACACACACACACCCATCTAGTCCATCATGGCTGGCAACACGCACTTCTCAACACACTCTGTGGCTTCTGTCTGGGGAATGCAGATGGATGGACAAGGATGGTGTTGGTTGACATACTCCAATGCTAGTGCTTTATGAAAGCCATTCAGTTTGATTGCTGCCTCCCATAAATGGTCTTTGAGATGACCGGTAGTCCTGGAGACCACATTATGCCCTTAACTGTAGGCCCAAAGGTGCCTAAAGGCCAACGCGTCTGGCGTGTCGAGTGACGCCAAAGTTTATAAAACTGTTACTTTTAACGGAGCAAAACCCACCGACGCCAAAGTTGGGAAAATTGTTCTCTCATCTTTTGATTCCATAGGCATGAATGTTGTGGCCAGTGGACAATAATGTACTGGAGATAAAATCATCCTCACTGGTCTCTTACATAGATTATTCTGTCTTATTTGGTTTAGAATCTTTATTAGGATAACTACAGTGCAAAAACATTCAAGAAATACAAATTGGGGAAAAAGTTTTTTAATTAGTGTATGCATCAATATTTCAATAATATTTTAAACTTTTTGTAAAGAGGCTAAAATAAAAGTGGTGCATGCACAGGAGCTTGACATGAGGGAGAGAGAGAGACGTCTCGTGTGCTGGCAGTTACAAATCAGACAAACTAAAACAAATTCACTTCCAAATGACTTCCTTCACACCAACACAGTATTTAGTGCTGTTAGCATCTATGGAAAAACAAGCTTTTTCAGTATTTAAGAGAAAAGAAAAACATTCACCCTCTGCTGGTTTGCTTCTTGGAGAAGAGTGTGTTTGGGTAAGGCTAATGCTGACCTAATATTCTCTTGGGTGGTCAGCAGTGTCACACACACACACACACTTGGTTTGGGTTCAGACACCAACCACAGAACAATACAAGAATGCACTTTTAGTCTTCCATACCCAGGGTTTTCCTGAGTTTTCAGGATCATAAGCAAAGTCTGACTACTAGTATTGTCTTGTACTCATGCTAGTAAGCTGTATTAAATATGCCGGCAAGCTAATTCTGTCCTATTTAAGAACAGCTTAACATAGTATCTAAAACACATTCATATACATTGTGCCCATTGTGTATGCTATCCAGTTAAAGCAGTATTGTTTTGAGTTACACTTATATTATTGACAACAGTTAGACTATGTCTGTCCATTGAATACTCTTCAGAACAACTAAGCAAATTGGATGTTCATATCAGAAAGGTGTCATGCAGAAATAGTACACTCAGTGAAATGTGTAATGTTGTCATATGATATCATACCCATAATGCATCACTGACAGGAAGGAGCTTTTGCTAGTGGAACAGTTCAAAGTATAGCAGGCCCCCCTGGCACATATAGTGCAACAGTCAGTCAGAGCAAGTATTTGTTATTTATTTAATACATGATTCGCCCAAGTGCTTCAATACAATATTACTTACTCAAGTGAAAACCAGCAAGTGTGTTTCATTGTATCCTAACTCACTGCTGCTGAGTATATGCCATGTACTGCTCAGTAGGCAACCTCTGCCATACACTCTCATCCCTCTCCCATTTGCTGTTCCCGCGTGTGGTTTACAGGGGGCGCCTGTCTGTCAACAGGCGACTCCGTTCCTCATTGGTTGGGAAGAGGGCTGCCTTCAGCCTCTCCATGTGACCTCCGACCCTTGGGGGTTCTCCCGCATCCTCCACCAGGGATCGCCGCACAGGCCGGTACACCTTGTAGCGCCTGGGACAGGAAGACGGCAACAGAGGAGGGTCAGTTCATCAGGCAAAGTATACAGGTATACAGAATAGTACAATTTTAGTACACTTCAGTACAAATGTCCACTGGAATGACTCATTTGCTCCACATCTATCCCACAGTCCTCAGCTGTCCAGACTCCCAGCATGCCTCTGCGTTGTTGAATGAACTCACTTGTACACCATGAATGCGATGAAGGCAAAGATGGCCACCAGAACGGCACTGCTGGACAGAACCACCTCAGCGGCGCGGGAGGACTTGGACACTACAGGACGAGAAACACACTTACAAAGGAGTCCAGATAAGATAAGATAAAATAATCCCTTAATTGTCCTCACCATGTCTAATAAGAAATTTGCATCATTAAAGCAGCAAAAGTGATAGCAAGTATAGAATTTATGAGCACAACATGTACCTGTACATGCACATGCACAACAACAACAACAGACAACAACATCAGCAAGGTGGCCACTACTGCGATATC
>NC_063208.1:28037500-28077500 GCF_017589495.1 Alosa alosa
TTAAGTAAACTGATCCGTGTAGTGATGGTATGTCTGACCTGCAGACCAAGGGATATGGGTAGCGCGCGTGCGCTTGGTCGCTTACCCATGGTGTGCCAGACATAGACGTAGCCCTTGCGTCTCCAGTCGTTGCTCTGAGGAAAAGGTTTCCCGTCCGGGAACACGTTACAGCGCTTTAAGTTCGTACATTTCCCAAAGCCGTAGTCATCCATCCATGATCCATTGGCTGAGTTCAGTCAGAAACGTGAAAAAAAAGACAATAAGTTACTGACGTATTTAAAGTAGGCTATTTGAGGAACATAATCGGAAGCAATTTTCGGAGATATCTAAATTTAAATTACAAATGTTCTCATAATGTGTATTTGGAAATTTGATTTTAATCCTGAAATGTAAAACTGTGATTTATGAAAATGCATTATGTTTGTAAGCTTTAGGATATTAGTCTACCTTTCAAAAATAAGGATAGGCTAACGAAAAAGTTAATGAAATCCATAAGGATTTCGTCATATCCATTAGCTATTATCATTTATTTATCTTGTTTTGATAAGCATCACTGTCTGAACGGATTGTTTAAATTGGTGAAGCAGAGAAGGTCAGCTTGTTAGAGAAGCACCTGAGGCCTCCATACCGTCTTCACAGTGCTCGTCGTTCACCAGATCCCCGTTGGCGCCCTCCTTCGTGCACGGGGCGTGCTCGATCGCCGCGGTGAAAGTGATGCTCGAGCCGTTCATGGCGGGACTGTCACTCGTCAGACGAACCGTCGGCGCGGGTCCTGAGTCAGAAAAGAAACGGATTTGCCTTTGCAGTTTGGCCACGCAGACCCGCCAGGTGTTTATGGTGGCAAGTGTCAATGTAAAGTCTCTAATATACTTACCGCGTTTGCGTTGGAGTTCTGGTTTCATAGGCGGGTAGAGTTTATCGTCCCAAGGGATAGAGTCAGGGTCCCATCCCGGGATGGGGAACGGGATAGGTAACTTGCCTGGGATAGGTAACTTGCCTACGTGCTTATGAGGGAACATGTCTGCGTATGCTGTGGGAGAGTTTTAAAATAAGATTAATCAAACTGAACAAATGGCTATGAATGTGCCACTGTTTTTGTGTTTCGAGAAATTCCATGGTGGGCTTTAAATTCAAATGAATTTGAGCTTGAATTTGATCAGAACTCCACACAAACATGCTGAAGTATAAGTATAGTATGGGAATAAAAAACGTTCTATGGATGTGGCTCTCTTCTTATCTCCACTAGGCGGTGCAATGCAACAAGTCCAGATGTGACAGGTATAGCCTATTCAAGCAATGTAAGGTGAAGACGCTTGTTGTTTTGTTGTTTATTCAAATAAAGCCTAAAGAAAATTCTAGACCTCCAATGATGGTCGTTCTGAACCTCTGAATACACAAGGTTACTAAAATATTTCACATAGTCTATAATTACATTTTACATTAGGCTATTAACATGACCATACAAAAAGTAACCAACTAAAACCCCCTAAACAACTAAAAACAAAATGGCAAATATTCGTTTAACCTCTATTCTATTAATGATATAGTTTGTGTCATAGGTATTTGGCATTTTGACAACAAAATCAGATTATTATTATTTTGTTAATGATTCTAATTTAAAATTCCTTCAACAGAACACCTGTAATGGACGCTTGGGCAAGAATGCAGCAGGCTAACCTTTTACACCACGCGAAGAACATGATACAATATGTTGTTGATTTGGACGTTTGGGTAGGAAGAATATAAAGAATATTAATATTCTTATGTATCTTCTAAAGGATAATAGAAGAGACAATCCTCCACACATGAATCAACCCATAATCTGTCTGAAATATATAACCAAATTCCAGTGTATTTCCAGTCTGTGTAATAATCCTGGCTATCTATCTATCTATCTATCTATCTATCTATCTATATCTATCTATCTATCTATCTATTTAATTAACAGAGACTAAAGTGAATACGCACAACTGTCTGTTCCGAGAAACTCAATTCACAAGACACGGTGCGCGCCTTCACGTAACTGCATAATTGAGTTCATGGGACTGAACTGAGGCCAAGCGCGCGGACACCACTGCGCCAAATAAACAGGATAAGGAGTTTCCAGATTTACCACATTCACAAAATAAAATATTTAGATAAGAAAATCATACCTATAACAACTTTTAAACGAATCGACTACTTACATAACTTAATATTTCCCAGAACTTGATTAGCCTAATATATCTCCCTGCTCAGTTAATGTACAAGAAACGAAGACCAATGCAATTTTTGCTCTTTTAAGAAAGGATGTACAGCTTGAAAAGAGACACATTTTTCTTAAACAGAATGAGTAACTGCCTGTATGTATTTAATAACATTGATTTCTGTACGCTCTATTGTTTATCCTAATGAACATAAATACTTACTCTTTTTCCCCTCGACTTGAGCGATGACAAATGCGCAGATGAGCAAGCATAGACATTTTAAAACCTCCATAGCTCCTTTAGCGCGTGCAAATTCACCCTCCCGTGTCTTATTCCTCGAGGATTTTTTAGCGTCCACTCCCGGATCCTTCTTGTGCCGTCTGATCGCACAGGCTCCCGTGCACCTTTCCCCCCCTGCGCCCGGGCCATAATTGAATAGTGGGCATGGCGCGCGCAATCATGTGACGACTTCATAACGAGATGCATCTCATGTCTTATTAGTGCGCTCGCTCGCGGGACTCACGCCACTCATGAAAACTCAGCTGCACAGCTACTGTACCCCCTCACAAACAAAAATACAAATGGATTTAAACAATCCAAATGGATGGATTCATTCCCTCCTCTCACCTCTGGTGACCCCGAGGAGCGTTTTGTGGTGTCGTCACTCCCAATTTCACAAGGACACACTCATTCTCATGACAAAATCTGATGGAACCACATGCATCGACCATGAGTCAGCCAGGCGCGACCTAAACGTCCCCTTTTCTGTCACAGGATCCAGACAAGCTCTGCACACGTGCCAAATAACATCAGATTATATTCACTGGACAACGTTGTCAATGGTCACAAAATGTTTTATAGCTTATGTTAGGCTCACAAAACATGTAGCCGAATAGGATTGAGGCACATTTTCATGAATCACATTTTGACAATGGTTATACAATAGTTATTATTATCTGAGAATCTAAACTAGAGTGTAGACCTAGACTTACTCCAAGTAGCCTTATGCAGCAGTTCACCTTTCTCAAATGAGCAGTAGGATATTAACTACTCAAAGGACAGGCTGCTATAGGCTACACATATTCTATTAGGTCTCCAATAAGCCTGGCTAATTGACTTCAGTCATATGTCTGCACAGGCCAGCTCAACTTCATGAGGGACAACTACTTTTTGTTCAGTGCCTTTTTTGTTTACTTTTCAAGTGAGTCTCACTCACATCTGTAAGAAGATAGGCATAGCAGTGAGTGTGAGCCCTTATAGCTGGCAATCTCAATGGAAAATCATACTTTTAGGAGCTTTTCAGAAAATGTAGGCTATGGATAGCAGACAACAGTAGACAGAAGAAGAGGAAGTTCCGCAAAAGTATCCTCAAGGTACAGAAGAACACACCTAACAATGCATGCAGGGCTGAATTATGCCAATACCCATTATTAATTAAAATAGAAAAAAGAGCTTTCAAATTCTTCAAACACCTGTTGTTATAAAGCCAATAATCCAACCAAGTAGTCAGCCTCAGGACCTTGCCACCCTTCCTCAAACAATTTGGCCTAACCAATTTACCAAACAAAAAACAAACAAAAAAGAAAAAAGAAAAAATGAACTTCAGTATGATTTGGCCCTAAAAAGAGAGAGTACACTATATGGCAGACTATTCACAGTCACTGATATCAGACAGTAAAACCTTTACATGCTGTGCACCAATGGCAACCAAGGAGTTTCACTTCTTGACTGAATGCTGCCAATGGGAAATATGTAAACAATTCTTTCCTAAATTAAGAAAAAATGTACCCAGACTTTCAAAACTTTAAGAACAACCAAAGTCTAAGAATACTATTAGGCGAGTAAGAGAGTGCAAGAGTCACAGCAAGATATATAGCCAGCAGCCAGACCAATACCTTGTCTTAGCTGAATTACTGAACCTAAGCAGGTGTGGGCCTGGTTAGTACTTGGGGACCACTGCACTGTAGGAAGATGGCCAGTAGATCCTTCCCTCTGGAAAAGATCGTTAATGCCCCAGGTCGGGGCACTCACTGTGGTCATTGTTAAAAGATTCCATGGCACTGTGGTCATTGAAGATTCCATGGCACTTATCGTAAAGAGTAGGGGGTTCCCGGTGTCCTGGCTAAATTCCCAACCTGGCTCATTCAATCTGGCCCCTAATCATCCCCACTGTAATTGGCTCATTCACTCCCTCACTCTCCACCTCAAGCTAGTGTGTGGTGAGCGTTCTGGCGCATAATGGCTGCCGTGCATCACCCAGGTGGGTGCTACACAGTGGTGGTGGTTACTAGTGAGGTCCCCCCATCCATGTGTTGTAAAGCGACCTTGGGTACCATGAAAGGCGCTATATAAGTCGAAGGTATTATTATTATTATTATATGCTTGCCATATAGGGATCACCTCATCAGTGAAGCACACAAAGAATCAAACACATACACACACACACACACACACACAGTTATGCACACATAGCCACATACACACACACACACATCCACACACACAGTCATGCATTCCCATACACACACTCACATACTCTCCCATCCACTCTCTCTTTCTCTCTCTCTCTCTCTCTCACACTCACACACACACACACACACACTGCTGTTGCAGTACTGTATGATGATGTTCTGTCTTTGTTTTCTTTCCTTCACATACTACTAACTACCTGTACATTAAGATATGCTTTGTCAATACAACGTTTATTTTTGTCATGTCAATAGCCTAGCTCTATGAATCAAATTGAATTGACAGAAGAGGACAGAAATGGACTTTGAAAAGGCAGCAGAAGACAGAGGAAGGAAATCACATATTTATTAACAATACATGCAAATATTTTATTTATACCCAACATATTGCTCACAAATAGGCTACTTGCAAATCAGCATTATCAGTATTATTTGCATGTAGGCAGCATCCTTCCCACACTGGGGCGCTACAACACATCCGTGATGCACAGTCCAGTAAAAAAATCCCCAATGAAGGACAAATTATTTCCGTAGTCGAAGGTCATGTACACCGGTGTGTGTGTTGGTTACACATGACAGGAGTTATGAAACAAGATGATGTAAATACATCTAACATTGATTGGTGAGTGTGTCGAAATCAATTACGTATACATACTTGGCAGTAATACGTTTGTAGGAACAACTGTTAACGACCATAATGGTAACATTATTGGTGTTGTGTAATGAATGAATGTATGCTAGCCGGCCACTTGATAGATCTCCAAGTAAGTCATCCAGATTAATGAGCACTTTCCGAGAAAAAAACTGCCTGGAACTAGTTTACAAAGTTGGGCAACGGAGGTTAAACATCTACTAAAATATCAGAGAAAGCTGGTTTGCTGATGATAGTGTCGAACGTTAGCTACCTACAGCGTTAGCTAGCCAAGCAACAAAGAGGTTGCTGCTCTGCTAGAACTTTCACGTTATTTGTCTACTTATAAATTCATTGTCATTATGTCCACAGAAGGCACTCGCCATCCTTTGCTGACTGTTCACAGCCACAGACATTCTGGTAAAGTTAGTTATCTCAAGGAGGCGAGATGAGTGCTACCTGTTTACTAAACACGGCCGCTAGAAACCTCTTCTCTTCTGGAATAGCAGGTTTTCTTCGACCGGGCACATTGTATTCCTGCACTTTCTCAAGGTAAGCCAGTTTGGAATCTACCTCTTGTTTATTTTGGGTGCTTAACCTGTTTATTATGTGCAGTTTGTGGTTTATATTCACATTGTGGTCTACAAGATCGGGGTACATAGTATCGATACATAGTTGTTAAATCATTTGTTAAGCATAGTACATTCATGGATTATTGTGTAAGGCCACAGGCCAGCATTTTGTTTGTTCCTCTGGAAACGTCTACATTGTGTCTCATACTTTGTTGAACAGTTTGTTGTGTGTCAATCATATGATTAACATTACTTTTGGTTGGAAATGATGTGCTGTAAACCATGTCATGAAATATACCAAGGCCTCCTAGGGTTACAAAAAGTCCATCTCTCTCCAAGAGGAGGCACGTTTATGAGGGATTTCACATTGTTGTTTGTGCTTTGTGTCCTGATAAACAGTATTATTTTATCACATGCACTCTATCCTCTTTGTTGTAGACAAATGACGACGCCTGGAAGGGTTGACCACTTGCAGAGAACGGCCAGTAACTTCAGACAAATGGTGTGTGTGTATTAACACTTCCTCCCAAACACAGACTCGCATACTGATTTTGACTGTTTGGGATCTGGTATAGAGTTGTTTTGGCCAGTCTCGGTAAAAAGTGCAAGAAGCTGTTTGAGCCCCTCTCCTACATCAAACCACTAGTCTAACGCTTCTTTGAGCTGTGTGATGTCATTTAACAGCTGTATAATATCATCTAAGGGGACGGCATTTTGATTGGGAGGTCATCACTTTATTTTTTATTTCAAAGGCAAAAACGATCATTCAGGCCACTTGAATGTGCTTGTGTTTTGGTTTAGTCATTTTTAAAGTCACCGAGTATCCCTTATTTAGATCTCGAACATGCTAGTTAGCTCTTGTTTGCCTACACTTTAAATGTCAAAAATTATTGACTTGCTGGTGAGATGCTCAATAGTAACCAATGTCTTATAAAACATATGATGGCAATAGATTTCTGGAGCTAAGGTGTAGATCTGATCCAAACCCTTCATACAATTATTGAATGGAGACTGCGAACCTCTCCTACAGCCATGCATTACCTGTTTCCACTGGCTGCTGTGTCAGGGGTGAAATAATCTTAAACCACATAGCAGTACAAAATATGACCACCGCTCAGTCCTGTACATCCGTTCAGCGAACATAAATAACACTAATCAATTTGTATCCATCTTCTACTCCACCCCCACTCTTGAAACTTTTTTGTATGCTTGTTTGCATTGCCCGTGTATTTGTGCGGGCTGCACAGCAAGTAGCCTACTGGCGCTGCGAAGGTGAATAGATTTGTAGCACTAGCCAAAAAATTTGAAACATTGTTATAAAACCTTTACAATCTCTAAACAATCACAAGTAGGCAGTGGTGGAGGAAGTACTGAAACTCAGTACTTAAGTAAAAGTATAAATACACAGAGAAATGGTTAATTTATTCTCTTAATATCTATATTCTAAAAGAAAAATCAGTATGGGCTGTGGCATTTTAATTAAGCAAGTTTTAGGTTATACTCGACTAAATAGTTTTAAGCTAATGCAATTGTGCTTACCATCTGTGGCCTACATTCTGACCTACAATTCTAGAGACTGTAATTCTGGTTATCTACTAGGATCTGCTGAGTAAAATATCTCGCAAAACACGAGAGCCTGAAGTTTAACGGGGTAGACAAGGGAAACGTCGGGTGGATCGTAATGCCAATTCTGCTGATTGAACAGAAATGTTGCTAAGAAAGGTGTCTATGATTAGGTTCAGTTTCACTTGCGCAGACGCTCATAGACATTGAATGAGCGCTCACGTTACTACCCCCCAATTGTAGGCTATGCCTCTTTATTTGATCACACGCAATTAAGAAATAATTCCTAATCTGGAAAATGTTACGTTTTTTTCGCCAGCGGTTCTATAATAGTCTACCATTCATTTGTGCCGCAAATGATCAGACGTGTGACAGAAGCATGGGCATAGCCTGTAACTTTGCTGATCCGCAGATAGCAATCTCATCTGAGAGGAGGCCCTAACGCTGCAAATAACAGGCGGAGAACACAGTTGCATGTCCAGTGTAGCCATGGGTCTGGTGAATATAGCCTACCGAATGCAGATGGCTACAAGCTCACGCTTTGCCTGGTCTAGACTAGAAGCTTATGTTTCAAAGATTTAGAAGCTGGGCACGTAGCGCTCCAGAATCTTTGGTAGCAACCCCGCCGCCCGGTAAAACAAACGTGTTTGTCAGAGAGAAAAAAAACTGATCATAAAATGTATCTTAAAAAGGAACGATGGTGTTGTAGAAATGTAGCGGAGTAAAAGTACAGATAATTGCTGTAGCAATTCGTTACTTCATTACATTCCATCCACCACTGGAAGTAGGGCAGTTCAACACAGTTCATCCATTGCAACTGGACTGATGAAAGGTCATGTACACCTGTAGGCTACATTGTATTTGGGGAAAGCAGAAGGTATCAGTTTTGCATTTATTTATTTATTTATTTATTTATTTATTTATTTATTAATTAATTAACAAACAAACAAACAAACAAAACAATCCCTGTCATTTCCATGCAGTTTTCAACAGCTATCAAGAAGAGAGGTCATGCCATGAATTTTTGTTAATGTTTCTTCTTCTACATATGCACGATTTTAGTCATCTTTAGTTCATATGATATTCAACTTTATTGTCAATGCACAAATTAAATACCAATAGTCTAAAACGAAATGCAGTTTTACATCTAACCAGTGGTACAAATAACTGACATGTCCAAAAGGGACTTCATGAAATGCGTCGCTAGACTGTTCACATTTTAACGGGCCAAGTTGAGAGCTGTGTCCGTTATTGTTGATTGTTCGTGGGAAAAATACTGATGGCCCCGGACCACTGGTTGAAAACACCTTACAGTATCAAGCGGACTTAAGCTGCCACCTCTTGGCGAAAAGTTGTAATACATTTCACCCAGCATGAATCACAGAAAGCGTGAATGAAGTGGCCACTTCTAAATAGGACCCACTGCACAGTAGCTGAAGGTCTGTGGCTAAAGCAGCCATAATGAAAGCCATCATTGTTTGGATACTTCCCACACACACACGTGCTTTTTAATCGCATAAACTACAACTACCAAGCTGGAATCAAAGCACATCGATTCACCTCTCATAGTCACACCCTAAACAAGCACTTCAAACAAACAAGTCTCATGCATGTATAGCCATAGGCAAAATTGTATCAGACGTAAATCATCCATCGCACAGTATAGATCAGTGGCTGAAATCAATTTGCTTGGTAACCGCATTTATGGTTTTCTACAAATACACTGGTCAATAATCAAATTGGCCTCCATCACTCAACCTTTGCTAACGGTAGGCCTAACATTTTTTTACCTAGGTCGTGGGTATACAACTTGTATAAGATTAACGTACCTGCAGTTAAAATCAAGCATGTCCGATAAACATTCTCAGATTTATTTTGGCTTCAAGAAGAAATGGGCTTCTATGCGGTAAACTACAGTGTTGTCCAGCGTCTTTCCAACCCACTTTAGATTAACTTCCAACCAAATTACATCTCACTGCAAGATGCGCCATCTGGTGGACAAACGACTATGTAACGCCAATGCTGGAAATGCTGCCAAATGATGAATATTTGTTTTTCCTTTAATCTTACTAAATTTGTAATTATCTATCGGCCGTTCTAATTGCCAATACCGATAGTATGTGCGTGCCTGTGTGTGTGTGTGTGTGTGTGTGTGTGTGCGCGTGCGCGTGTGTATGTGTGTGCACCACCATCTACCGGCCAATGAGTGTACAGTCACTAAATGTACAAATAACTTTTTTAATAACATTTTTTTAGACCCCCCATGGATGAAATTCTATGAAATGGCATACCTCCACAGAATGTCAGGTTAATCATACACATAAAATTTGGTGCAGTTCTGAACATCTTAACTGAAGAGAGGGGCGATTAAAGCAGAATGATATTGCATTTTCATTTTTTACAGGGGGGTGCAAATCACAAATGAGTGATTATGGGCTAGGTTGATGTGGGCCCTTGAGACCAACATACCATAAAAATGTCTTCATCCTCGGTGCCACGGTTCAGGTTTAGGATAAACTGCATTTTTTGGGTTTCGGGGGGCCCACCACGGGTTTGGAACCCACAGTTTGGAATATGCAGAAGATGGTGTTGATAAACTTTTCTGCAGTTTTGACATATTGTTGACCATCTACTGAGGATTTGATTGGGTGGAGGAGGAGGAAAAGTGTGCAATGTGCCTTTCAACCATTGGGAGGTGACATTGAACAAATGCTCTTCAGAAAACAAATAGTGTCACAGAGCACATTACTAATGTCATGTGTATTGCTATTGATGTGGAGGGGATGACGCGCAACAGAAATTGATAAGCGCAGTGTGAGCCTGTAACTTAAGAGAAACATAAAAGCAGCGATCTCGGGTTGAAACTAAAGGCTGAGGTCCTGAGCTGAGATTTGGTTGAGTGTCTGTCAATGATTGATGATGTCATCAATGTGTTCACAGGACGTCTTCCCTGCTCGTGTGTGTGGTATCATCAACGAGTCGGCGTCTATCCGCAGACTGCGTCTGGAGGTACCGGACCCCAACTTCAGCTTCAGAGCTGGACAATGGTGAGGACATGACCTCTGACCTGTCCTATTTGACCTCTGACCTTTCACCTGTGACCTTAACCCTGCCCTTGTCTAACTCTTTTTAAAAGTGTGTGTGTGTGTGTTTGTGAACACTCGAGAAGGATGTTCTGACTGACCTGGGACCAGATGTGGTATAGAGATCATGTGGAAAGTGGTTATTTGGCATTAGCTGTAGTCAGGAGCAGTGTTGTGTGTGAACGAGTTCAAAAGAACGCGTTCATTGAACACGCTCATTTTTTCGTGAACATTGAACTGAGCGCAACACATTTTTTTAATAAAGAACTTGAGCGTGAATTAGTTCACATTATGTGTCATGAATGGCAGACATCACTGTAAATGAACGTTGGAATTTGTTTTCCATTGAAAACTGAGTGACATCTGTTTTCTCTTTTGAAACGAAAGGTTCCTCCCTCTATTCTCGCTGGTGCCGCTTTTAAATCATGTATCACCAGACAGAAATGGTTTTGACATTATTGTGCGCCAATGCATTGCGGGCAACGTAGTGTCCGGCTGAGAATAGTTGAATAGCATACTGGCTTCTGCACAACGTTACCCGTGATGAATTGCAGCAGAGCGGGGTAGGCATAGCAACGCCGAGAGCGCGGAGGGCTGGACTTCATTGCACTAAGTATAGAACTGGTCTACCTTGTCTGTACTGCTGCAAGTTTCATCACCTGGTAAGAAACCCACAATTGCAGTGTCATGAGCAAATGTAGACAATGAGCAGCTTCAAAGAGCGATATAGTGATTTCTAGCTCGTGAGTGTGAAAAAAAAGTATTTATTTGAATATCTCACGAAAAAAGTAAAATGAACTGAACTTTGAACTAGTTCAGAATTAAAATTGTGAACTTTGAACGTGAACTGTTCACTTTAAGCATGTATGAACTGAACTTGAACTAGTTCAGAAAAGCTGTGAACTGGCACAACACTGGTGAGGAGGACATGAAAAGTGTTTTTGCTGCAGCCAGCCAGCTACAGTGCTACACTCTGGGGGCATGTCTGTGAGCTTACATGTTCAGAGTGTAGCACTGTAGCTGCCTGGCTGCGTTAACTGCTGGCTGTAGCAACTCAAGCTTTTTTTGTGTGTGAAACGGAGATCTGTGTGTGAACTCGCCAGATTTCATGAACTGTCTGGATGACTCGGTACCAGTCAGCAGCAGCAGCAGATTCAGGGGCCAAACTTTGAGTTGAATATTGTGTGTGTGTGTGTGTGTGTGTGTGTGTGTGTCTCTTAAGAAGTTCCATTCATCACGGTATGAATATTGGGAGGGTTCCATTGGCTGGTTGCCCCTATATATCTCTCTGTTCCTGTGGTTCTGGGGTATCTGTGTCTGCTCTGTAAAAGCATCAGCTAAATGCAAAAATAAAATAAAATAAAGTGTGTGTGTGTCTAAATTCCTCCGCAGGGTTGATTTCTTCATTCCTGGGATGCAGAAAGTGGGGGGGTTCTCCATGTGCTCGGCCCCTGGTCTGCTCCAGAGGGAAGGCGTGATCGAGCTGGCCGTCAAGTTCACAGAACATCCCCCTGCACACTGGATCCACACCAAGGTTGGTGTGCTGAGTGTTTCAGTTGTGGACTGTACCTTTACATTCCCTTTTGATATGTGTTAAAGCTGCAGTTGGCAAGATTTTTTTGATCCTATTCACTGAAACCGACACTATGCTCCAACAGAACAGCATAAATCACCCGGTTTTGGAAAAAAACCTGCACTTCTACCTCCACCTAGAGCCTGTTATTTGTTTTGCAAAAATCCACAGCTCCCGGTTCTTCTGGTCCAATCAGAGCAGGGCTGTGTGAGATCTAACTGTCTCAAACTCGATGAGAGGGTGCTCGGTGGTAGAGGTGGAGGGGCATGAGAGTTGTAAACATTCAAAATTTTGGCCTCAATCTGTCAGACTTACCAACTGCAGGTTTAAGTGTGTGAGGATCAGAGGGCTATGTTGACTGTACTGTGTGTGTGTGTGTGCGTGTGTGCATGTGTGTGTTTCGACTCATCTGTCTCCTCCTCAGTGTGCGTTGGGCGCCCAGGTGGCAGTGCGAGTGGGCGGAGACTTCTACTTTGACCCCACCCCTGACAACAGCCCATTGGACCTGCTTCTGATTGCCGGGGGCGTGGGGATCAACCCCCTCTACTCGATGCTTCTACACGCGGCAGACCTGAAGCGCCACTCACACACACACACCACTGACCGCACATACACACCAGGACACACACACCTCCTCTACAGCGCCAAGAACACACAAGAGCTGCTCTTCAAGGTATGTGAGTGAGGTGTGTGTTTGTGTGTCTAAGGTATTTTAAAACTACGTACATATCCTCATGAGAATGTGCACATGTAAATAGGCATGTGAGATTAAGTGTGAATGAGAGGACATGAATGTAAATATGAAAAACTGCTTATGTTCATCTAGAGGAATGCTGCTTAATGGGATTGTGCGTGCGCGTGGGTGTGTTTATTCCCTGGGTCTCCAGAGCTCAATCATAGAGGTGTGTAAGGAGTTTCCTGAGACATTCTCCGGCAACTTCCACGTTACGCAGCAGACAGCAGAAATTGAGCAGGAGCTTCAACCTTACGTTAGATGTATGTCACACACACACAGAGCACAATAAACATGAATATATTATGTTTACCAGAGCCTGTAATTGTAATGGGATACAGCTTTGGAAAAAATTAAGAGACCACTGCACATTTTTGTAATGTTATCCTACAGTCGGCAAGTGACATTCGAATGAGTTGACTGTCATATTCCAAATGAAGAGACCACTGCAAAGTTGAATTTGACAATCAGCTCATTTGATTGTCATTCAGCAACCATAGGATAACATCAGAAAAATTTGCAGTGGTCTCTTAATTTTTTCTAGAACTTTATATAATGTACAGAGCATCAAGGAATTGCTGTTAGTCACTGTGTTTCTCTCTCTGTGTGTGTGTGTGTGTGTGTGTGTGTGTGTGTGCACAGACGGGCGGATATCAGAGGCGCAGCTGGAGCATTGTTTGAGTGAGCGGACGTTCTGTTACCTTTGCGGTCCTCCGCCCATGATCGAAAGCGTGTCGAACTTTCTGCGCTCAAAGGGCCTCTCCGAGGATCGCATCCGCTATGAGAAGTGGTGGTAGATCCTTCCCAGAACCCCTTGAGAACCGGACCGCATCGGACCCATCTGGGTCAGAACCCTGACCGCTGCTGCCTGCTGCTCTACGCTGGAATCAGGCCATACACAACAACAACAACAACAACAACACTCAATGTTTCCATGGAGACCCTCTGGGGATGATGGACGTGTCCTGAGATTATTCTCTGGACGGAAAATAAGTCCCTGTTTTGACACACAACTTCACATTGGAACTTTTTTTTTTTTTCCTCCTGCCTTTTCCCTGAGCCTGAGTGCAGTTTAAGTCTCCAGCTTGTAGAGTATGTTTTAACCTGGATCTGGGACTGCCTACCTAGTGCAGGAACAGAGGAGAGAGGACGTCGCCAAGCAGCTTTTAATCTGTTTTTATTCTTTTGATTTTTATTACACTCAGAAAGCAGATGGTCAGATCAGCTCAGTGCTCTTTGTACAGATGGACTCATGCGAGAGGAAAGTATTTATGGAACATTGCACATAGAAATGCAGTTGCTGTAATGTTAACAATGAACTTCTCCAAGTTGGGTTTTTAAATATAAGACAATTGTGGGCCATTTCTTTTGTCTGCATGAATTGTTGAATACACGTTTCCATCACACATATGCAGTTTTATATGCAGAATGTTGAAAGATGGTTTCTCTCAAACAGTCCTGTTTAATACTCTTTCTCTATACTTAGAAAGGTGAACATTCTTCTGCAGGGACCCTCTCCACACCAGCATTAAATTGTGATGATATTTTGAGACTATATGCTATATATGAGGCTATATCCTATTTCATTACAAATGCATATTCCGGTTTTACTCAAAACTACTCTGATTAACCTTGTTTTGTCCTCTGATTAACCTTGTTTTGACCCTAGGTTGAAAAATACCGAAATTCCGCTTGAAGGTGGAGCTCGAAGGAGTTTTCAAAGATTTTGGCCAAAAGTTTAAATGAATACAGAAATAAGGGTTGGATCTTAACAAAAAAAGCCATTTGATGTAGTTGTGTTGGGATTTGTGCTTTACACACACAGTCCACATTTTCAGTGTGTTGTCTCCAGACTCCGACCTCTGACCTGGTCAGGGTGTTCAGCCTCTGGCTCTGTGAGAGGAGTGTTGCTGGTTGATATGATGGAGGGATGTCACTCCTGTCAGCAGACCCCAGAGAACAGAGCATGCGTGGCATACTGCCTCACTTCCTCTTCCTGTTTAAGCTCCTCCTCCTCTTTACTCTGGCCATCCTGATTGGTACATTCACTTGCCCCTCCTACTTCCTGATTGTCCTCTGTAGCCACACCATCTTCTCTTTCATCCAGAGGTTCCGATTGGCTGACTCCCTCTGCACTCTTTGTGCTTTCCTGGTTCTTGCCCTCCTCCTTGATCATCTCTTCTTTTCTTTCGCCTGTCTCTTCCTCCTCCATTTCTCCTTCTCCGTCTGCCTCTTCCTCCGCTTCTTCCTCCCTCTGGGGAAATATTGCCCATCCTGTTTCAGCGTCTTCTGTTCCACAGTTGAGCGAGTTTCTCTTTGTCCTGTTCAACCGTTTGAAGAGCAGCTTCTACAACACACACACACACAGACAGACAGACAGAGAGAGAGAGTGAGTGTACAGTTAGTGCAAACCTCAGATCCTCCTTTCATTAGATGTCTGTGAAGCTAATATTAGCGCCCAGAGTAGGAATAGAAAGAGTAAATTTGGCTGTGTGCAGTTTCCCCTGGAGACCTCAGAGCCACACACACACAAAAGACACTTCCGCACACAGACACATGCAAATCACAAACACAGCACTTCTCTGCACACATTTACAAAACAACTCAAGGTGAGTTATGACAGCAACTGACTGATTGTAACTGAACTGAAATTGGAATTGGTTAATGTTAGTAGTCCTTGCACTGGACTAATGGAGTTGGATGATGGATCACTTACCCGGCGCTCCCTCCTGCGCAGTTGCACGGGCCTCTGCAGGAACAGGATCTGCTTGGTGGCCAGGCTGCCGTCGCTAGGGGACAGAGGGAGGACACAGGAGTCAGCCCAGATTCAGCTGCATCTGGGGCTCGTACAGCTCTAAAACTAGTCCCTGTGAGGTGCAGCACTGATTTCAATTGGGTGGAAATGTAGCGTGTGTACCATTTGGTCAGCTTTTAGTTGTGTGTGTGAGAGAGAGAGAGAGAGAGAGAGAGAGAAAAATTTTGAGGACTTGAGCTCTACACAACAGCCAGTAGCTGAAGCTATGCAGGTATGGGCTTGGTTAAAACAAAGTCCTTTTAGGCAAGTCCCTCCACTCGGCGGCCATATTGCAATGATTTTTGGGCACTCATCGGGCATCCTATTCGGCAGAAATGTGCATGCGCAAGGCTTCACGACACAAATGTTGCTCCAGCGGCGAGTTCACAACACATGATTGGCACGATGTCTTCACAACACACCATATGATTTGCTCAATGTATTCACATCACACCACATGTTTGGCTCAATGTATTCACATGTCGACGTTTTGCCGAGGAAGGGGTGGGATATGTGTAGACAACGGCGTTACAAACTAGCCCCATGCATTTCTATGGAGGATTTTTTGAGTGTTGTGTCTCCTCATTAGAAAGTCTCTGGTTAAAACACCACTTCCAAGTGGCTGGTGGAAGTGGTGTTGGTATGGGGCCAGTAGGGGGTATTATTCCCTCTGGTCATAGCTCAAACCCAATGCCCCAGAGCAGTAATGGGGACACTGTGCTGTAGAGATGCTGTCCTTCCAATGAGATCCTGAACTCACTGAGGTGCAGCACTGGTATCCCATGTCACTCACTGCAGTCAGCAGCCAGACCAACTAAGTAGCTGCTGAAAGTGGTGTAGGTGGGTGGCTTGTGGGTGACAATCTTCCATCAGGCCAAAACAAAAATCCCAGTACCCTATGCTGTCCTAGTTTGATTGATTGATTTCTTCAATGTGTTCTCAGGTGGTGGGGTTCCCCCTCTTCACTGTAAATGTGAAGTTTTGGGCACCTAGAAAAGCCTTGTATGAATGTAACGCATGTGTTAGCCCAGCCTAGTCTTTAGGTTACTACAAATCTAACATCGAACAGCTCTAATGAGGGAAGTGTGTGTGTGTGTGTTTGTACCTGTTAGTGCGGATGAGAGGTGTAGGCAGCACACACATCAGCCTCCATCCAAACGGCGCCAAAGATAACAGGAGTGGTGTGTAGTCCACCTTCACTGCTACGCCCTACACACACACACACACACACACACACACACACACTGTAAAGACTGCAGTAGAGGTTGTTTGTTATTTTAAAGTAGCTCCTGTTAGTAAGACTCACTTCAATAACTGTCCACTGCTCCACTACTATAGCATCATAGGATGTGGTCACCTCAGCATCATCTGGGGGGGCCTGGAAAATGAACACCCCCTGAACACTAGAGGGTGCTAGAGAGAGTTGGAGGAGGGAGGGCAGAGATTGAAATGAAGTTATTGACAGGATCACTAATGTTTCAAACACTTATTACACTGTGGTTGGATGACCACTGGATGGACAGTGTTGCAAGAATCAATAAGGTTTAGTTAACCTAAAAGAAGAGCCCTATGGATTTGTTTTGCTAAGAGAATGCAGCCATAGAATAGAGGGCTCTTCTATTAGGAGATTTATCACTAACTCTTGAGTTAACTTATCCTGTTTGGTCACTTAACTATGTACTGGGAATACTCATACTGTATGTATGCATAAGAGTGTGTTTGGGAGAGTGGTTGGGTACACATCCCACCTGCCTTTATGCCAGGTGCAGGACAAAGCATCACGAAGGTAAAGCAAAATAGAATGTCTGCACGCCAGAGTAGCTCCCAAACTTAAATTAAAAACCGGAAACCCCTTGACCTGACAGAGTATTCTTCAGGGTCTTGTTTTGCCTGAAAAAGATCCTGAAGGATCGAAACGTAGCCGTTTTTTACCTAAAGATTGGGAGCTTCTCCGGTGTGCGGACATTCTCATTTGCTTTATGTTGTGTTAGAGCGTGTACCTGTGTCTTCTACAAGGCATAGAAATCCGTCAATCAGGCTGGCCCCATTGAGGAAGTGTTGGTTCATATGATCCAGCCAGTGGGCGTCGACTCCTGTCACAAACCCCGCCTCCCATTGTAGCTGCAGTGGAATCCTGACTGAGTAGAACCTCTGTGAGCCAATCAGATTCTTTGTGTGCCTGTACAACGCAAATAGCTGCACTCCTACAAACAAATACAATGAGGGAATGAATATGAATAGCTGCTCTTTAACTGGCATGAACACACGAGCTAAACAATGCAGTACACAGCCACACACACACACACACACACACATTTACAGACCCGGTGTACACAGTCCTACTTACGGTTCTGAGTGTGTGGAGTTTGATGGCAGTCTTCAGGCCGTTTCAGGAGCACATTATTATTGTTGAGTGTGATGTGTGTGTTCTGTGTCTGCTTCTCCTGTGGTGGCTGTGTGTCGTGTGTGTTCTGCTCGTCCCCATCGTCGTCTGGACGGTCTCGTGTGTCCACATCGCTCTGCCCTGGTTTATAACTGTCCAGCTCAGCTGGGCCTGTCTGCCCCACCTCCACCCCAGGAACTCTGCCTCCGCCTCGCCCAGGCTCATGTCTGGAGACGTGCTCTCTGATTGGTTGGCCTGAGTCTGCTCTGATTGGCTGTGCACAGGGGAGGGGGTGGAGTGAAGAGAGGACAGCTCCTCAGAGTTCCAGTGGCCAGGGAAGCAGGGTCCACCCCCCGGCTGCTGTAGAAGTCCGACCAGTTCCAGACCCTTAGCCGCCTGGTCCTGAACCTACCATGCCCCCCCAGAACCGCAAGAGAACACATCCAACATTAGTCATAACCATAAATATGTCCACAATTAAAGGCAAAACCACAACCAGACCCTTATCAACCTGGTCCTGGTCCCTTCAGTGGACCCCCAGGACCACATAAGAAGATCATATCCAACACCAAAGCCATAACTATGAGAAGAACACATCCAGTAATGCAGCAAGACAAGAACAGCGCTCATCCACCAGTATACCCTACACCAAAACAAACACGTCTAAACATACACGTCTACCATTAAAGTTAAACCAGAATAAAGGCATCCACTATGAAGAACATTACCATAACGATACGCATACCATTAAAACTCGAAAAGAACTTAACACATCCATCATTAAACCTCAAACCACAAAAAAACATATCACACCCATCATTAAAGGCAAATAATAATTAGAAAAGACATCCACTATTACGCCAACGAGGCCTGAAAAAAGCACTCATGTAAACAACAGATGATATATATGCAACATGAGCATACAGAGTTTATAAGAATGTTGGAACAACACTACATTAGTGCACACTGTAGAGGGATTAAATGAACAGGCAGTGCTATTAGATGTTGGCAGTAAGTGTGTTTCCCAGTGGAAATGAGTATTAAGGATAACTATATCTTAGAGGGCCGCTGTGCACACAAGAGATATGGTGGATTTAGTAAGGGTCAAAAGGTTACAGCATCTTTTTTCTTAAAATTCTTTTAAGTTTAGCAGTTTCAAAGTTAAATTGAAAAACATTTGAATCTGACCTTTTTCATGTAGTTCTGGAACACTTCTGGGTCGGGAACTTGGTGACCACAGAAACACACGTCTGTCTCCAAGCAACACTCCTGCCTCTTTTCAGAGCTGAGGACAAAACAAAAACATAAGTTGCATATGATGTTTACTACCACAACATGCACCGTTTTGTCTCTTTGATGGGGACAGACTGCAAAATGTGTGTGTGGCTTTGGTACATCCTGGCTGTGTGTGTGTGTGTGTGTGTGTGTGTGTGTGTGTGTGTGTGTGTGTGTGTGTGTGTGTGTGTGTGTGTGTGTACCCGTTTGCCTCCTTGATGAGCACAGCCCTGTGCAGGCTGCGGTACATCCTGGCTGCCTCTGGGCTGCAGGAGTGGACGAACGGGTGAACAGCGACCAGCTCATACCCCGGCCACACCACTCCCTCACCTGCACAGGTAACTCTCTCACCGACGACAGGCAGAGCAGAGACGACACACCTACATCTGAGAGAGGGACAGAGAGGGAGCGATGGAGGGAGAGAGAGAGGGAGAGAAAGAGGGAGAGAGAGAGATGATTGGACAGGTGAAGCTGCACTCCACAAATAGCCTCTGACATGAGTGTGCAGACACTCTGTATGTCACATGAAAATGGTAACCAGCAAGCATTTGCTAAATAATGGATTTTATTAAGCGGCGCTGACAAGAATAGAATTGAATCGTAATGTTAGCGGTGGCGGCAAAAGGGTTCTGCAGAGGTGTGCTGTGTTGTTTTGAAAACAATGGAATCAAATGGAATCTAATGTCGAAAGTGGAGTGTACCAGACTCATGTAGGCGCCTATGCATAGAGGCCTTAATCCTTACTGAGAACAGACAACACAGAACGCCAAAGCACTTTTCCTCTGTAGCATGCACGCTATTTGTTTATCCAGCACAGGCTTTGCAAATAACAATGTCCACAGACAAGGTAGAATATGTTGCATGATTTTATGAAAGTACGATGTATTCGTCCGATGTGTCGTGTATTTGCGACATCAGAAGCAAGTCAAATTTGTAGTTTCTTATGTCTCATTCCATCGAACTACAGATCCGCTACCCGATCTGGCAAACTTGCATAGTGCGGTTATAGCCGATAGAGGGTTGCAAAGCGAATGCAGAAGTGCCGTTCACTCTGTTACGAGTTGATGAACCACTGAAACGATTTTGGAAACATTATTTTAAGGTACAAAATACTCTTTGGTGTTGCTTTAAATTAAATCTTAATCTTACAAATGACACCTCCAGAGAGGGGGGCAGTGATGGTGGGGGGCGGACAGAGAAAATGAGAAAAACAGAGAGAAGAAAGAAGTGAAAAAGAGACACAGTAAAAAGCCATGAGCAGGAGATGAGATATGATAAAAGGTGTGAGAAACGTCCATATGTTCTCAGCTTTTCTACATTTTTAACCCGCTATTGTGAGCAGAGCTAAGGTGCGTGCGTGTGTGCATGTGTGTGTGTGCTGAGATGAATTAATTGACACACAGAAGACTTAAAATAAAGAGGGAAATGAGTTTATGAATTTATGTGTGCATGCGAGAGTGACAGACTCGTATGGCAGAGGGGTTTAACACGTGTAAATCACGGCTTGGCTCGTGTGTATGTGTTCCAATATCTGGAAAGTACTCAACTGAAGTAAAACTCACATGCAAAAGTGAGATAAGAGAGACAAGAAATTGTGTGTGTGTGTGTGTTTGTGTATGTGTGGGGTGTGTGGTGTGTGTGTGTATCTTAGTGTGTGTGTGGGGAGTGTGGTGTGTGTGTGTGTGCATGCGTGAATGTGTGCCTCTACCTTCCTTTCCCAAAAGGAAGTCCAGGAAGTGGTATGTATAGGCCACACCCCCTTGGGAGTGTATTTGCGTCTTTCTCACGGTGGACTGGATTCTGCCTGGACTGATGACATCATCACCAGAACCACTCCCCTTTGGCAGATTGCAGCCCATCACTACAGAGAGAGATGGAGAGAAAGAGGGATGAGAAAGGAGAGAAAGGAAGGAAGGAGATGGAGAGACAGGATGAGAGATGGAGAGAAACAGGAAAGAGAGATAGAAAAAGAGTGATGAGAGAGAGGAGACCACTCCCAAATACTCCTCCACAACTAGAGCAAGCAATAAAAACTCCTACTTGAATTTCATAAGTTATCTAGGAACATCAAGTTGGGTTATGAGTGGAATGCAGGTTAGTTTACAGTATGCAATGCATTCCACAAACACACAGCAGACGTAATTTTACACACACACACACACACACACACACACACACACACACACACAAAACACACACACTTCAGAAGTCATTTTACAGACACACACACACACACACACACACACACGCATCAGAAGTCATTTTACAGACACACACACACAGACACACACACCATTCTACATGTAGGTCACCATAATCTCAGTAAGCTAATCAGGTCCAGCATCAGCAATCAGGACTGTGCTGGACTGAGCAGAGTGCACTGCCCATCACACACACACACACACACACACACACACACACACACACACAGTGCACTACCCATCACACGCAGAGTGTCACTGTCAGGTGGGATTTGACACAGATGACAAACTTCAGTCCAACACACCAGCATGGAGAATCAACCTCATTACGGACACATGGACATGCACGCATGCACACACACACACACACAAGCAGGCACGAACGCACACACGCACGCGCGCACACACACACACAAGCAGACACACACACACACACACACACACACACACACACACACACACACACACACACACACACACACACACACACACACACAAGGACATGAGCAGATAGTGTTAAATAGATTTATGAGTGACAGCTTGGGCAAAAAAAAATCATTTTGCAGTGCTTATACTGCAGTGCATTTAGAACTCACATACTGGCTCACATACTGGCATGAACACACACACACACACACACACACACACAGAGGGTAAAGAGAATGGAGGTGGGGGAGAGCATGGGAGGTGTGATGGCACATGGTGATAGAGGAAAGAGTGGCACATTCATGAAGCTGCGAGAGAATACGATATGGAGAGGAATAGGGAGATACTGAAGTGTGAGAGAAAGTGTGTGTGTGTGTGTGTGTGTGTGTGTGTGTGTGAGGGAGAAAGAGAGAGAAAGAAAGATAAAGTATCCTTTGAATTGAATTGAGAGAGAGAGAGAGTGGTGAACTCACTGCGCACCTGATTCACAGGACATAATTCCTTGTTACCACCAAAACTGTACACAGACAGACAGGCACACTCCAAGTAACTGAAAGGAATACACTTAGGGACATGTTAGAACATCGCACAATGTCCCCCCAACTCATCTGACCCAATCCCTAACGCCTCGAAACCCCTACAGTAACCACACACAACTGCCACCCATTTTATTTTTCCAAAGACAGAAAGATGATATGAATATTTCAGTAGTGTGTGTGTATCCATATTAAACTATATCCCCAGACTGAAAAACACAGACAGATGCAGTGAAAGCAGCAGATTATCATTCCCTCAGGAGACAGGATTCTGGGGTGTATGCACGGGTGGGGTTTATACTACTGACTTATGTGTCCAAAGTAAACCAACACATCCTCCCAAGTGCAGCCTGACAATCTCAACACACATGTGGAGGAAGCTGAACGTGTGTGTGTGTGTGTGTGTGTGTGTGTGTTGTTGAGAGAGGAAGGAAGGAGCCTGACTTACCTTAAGTGTGTGAAAAGAAGACTGAGTGAAGCTGCTGACTGTAGTTCTCTGAGAGTGAGTCCTCGTCTGTTTCACTCCTGTGTCCAGTTCTGCTCCTTCTGCCTCCCCGTCTGCATCTCCCTCTCTCTCTCCCCTGTCTGTTCTTTCTCTCCTTCTTTTTATTTCCCCTGTCTGTTCTCTCTCTCTCTCCTTCTCTTTTAACCACTTTCTGTTTTCTTCTCTTTTTTCTCTCCCTGTCTGTTCTCTCTCATCTCATTTGCACATTTGTGTTACTAAACTGTGTGTGATGTCTCTCTCTCCTTCTCTTTATCTCTCTCCCTGTCTGTTCTCTCTCTCTCTCCTTCTCTTTATCTCTCTCCCTGTCTGTTCTCTCTCTCTCTCCTTCTCTTTATCTCTCTCCCTGTCTGTTCTCTCTCTCTCTCCTTCTCTTTATCTCTCACCCTATCTGTTCTCTCCCTCCCTCTCTCTCTCCTATTCTTGCTCTCTCTCCCTGTCTGTTCTCTCTCTCTCTCCATCCCCCCTTCTCTATATCTCTCTCACTGTCTGTTCTCTCCGTCCCTCTCTCCCCTCTATCTTTCCAGTTCTCTCTCTGTCCCTCTCTCCATCCCTCCTTCTCTTTATCTCTCTCTCTCTCCCTGTCTGTTCTCTTCCTCCCTCTCTCTCCTCCTCACTCATGGAGAGTGAGAAAAGTGATTGTTTCTCTGCCTCTCTTATTGCACTCATCTTACCTTATGTCTCACTAGCAGCTAAACCAAAGGAGAGAAAATTACACATTTGTCTCTCTCTCTCGCTCATGCACACACACACAAACACGCACGCGCGCACACACACACACACACACAAACACACAGACGCACACCCACATACAGGCGCACACACACAAACACACGTACACACACAAACATGCACACACACGCATGCACAAACATACATATACACACGCACACACACTCACTGACACTGTGTACAGAGTGGTAACAGACAGATAAGTAGGGATGGAGTGAGCGAGGTGTGTGTGTGTGTGTGTGTGTGTGTGCGCGCGTCTAGGGCTGTTAGTGGGTCAGTGGGAGACAGGGGACGGAGTTCAGATAACTGACAGCTGAAAGCTTTGGTTTGTATTGTTTCACATTATGATGGAGGTGTGTTTGTGTGTTGTGTGAAGTGCCTGCTGGGTGAGGACAGGAGTGTGTGAGTGTGGGTTGTGCGTGAGTGTGTATGAAATGTCATTGTAATGTATTCATATTTAACATGCAGTAGGCGAGACTGATCCATAATTCACAGCAATCTGTCTGAAAGAGCAGTCTGCCCACAAGAGAGGAGAGGCGATGGGACAGGACAACACCAGCGCTCAGAACCGCACCGCACGCACCGGCAGAGGACTGCCCACAGCCCAGGAGCGCTTAGTGTGTGTATGTATGTCTGAGTGTGTGTGAGAGATGGCATCAACAGCCAACATAGCAGGACTGCCCAGTGTGTGTGTGTGTGTGTGAGAGATGGCATCAACAGCCAACATAGCAGGACCACTCAGTGTGTGTGTGTGTGTGTGTGTGTGTGTGTGTGTGAGAGAGAGAGACTGCATCAACAACCAACATAGCAGGAGCGCTTTGTGTTATTGCATGTTTGTGAGTGTGTGTGTGCGTGCCCGTGTGTGTAAGTGGGCCACTTCATTAACACACTCAGCCAGACAGCAGCATGGAGGATCACCAGACATGGTTAACCTCAGCTCAGGGTTCACACTTTACAAGGCTACTGGCTGTACTCGCCACTTACCCACCTAGCTACGAGTTCTAGCTGTGTGTGTGTGTGTGTGTGTGTGTGTGGAGTATTTCACAGATAACAAAGCTGACAGAGACAGATTACCTGCATTAATCTACTGAATAGTAATGAATATAATGGCAAATATACAGGAAAAAACAAACAAACAGAAAGTCTTGAGGGGATGGATGACGGAGAAGTGAACGTACCATTCTGGGAAACATGACGGCCCTCTCCCAAATAGTGGATTTTCACCCTACAGCCAGGAAGTCTGTGACTGCTTCTACAGTCCCTCTTCTCCTTCAGGTCTAGATGGTCCACCTCCAGGATGAAAACTACAGTCCCTCTTCTCCTTCAGGTCTAGATGGTCCACCTCCAGGATGAAAACTAGTCCCTCTCTCCTCCTTCAGGTCTAGATGGTCCACCTCCAGGATGAAAACTACAGTCCCTCTTCTCCTTCAGGTCTAGATGTTCCACCTCCAGGATGAAAAACTACAGTCCCCTTTCTCCTTCAGGTCTAGATGGTCCACCTCCAGGATGAAAACCAGTCTTCCTCAGGTCTAGATGGTCCACCTCCAGGATTCAGGTCTGGTGCACCACAGGAAAACTACAGTCCCCTCTTTCTCCTTCAGGCTCAGATGGTCCACCTCCAGGATGAAAACTACAGTCCCTCTTCTCCTTCAGGTCTAGATGGTCCCCCCTCCAGGATGAAAAACTACAGTCCCTCTTCTCCTTCAGGTCTAGATGGTCCACCTCCAGGATGAAAACTACAGTCCCTCTTCTCCTTCAGGTCTAGATGGTCCACCTCCAGGATGAAAACTACAGTCCCTCTTCTCCTTCAGGTCTAGATGGTCCACCTCCAGGATGAAAACTACAGTCCCTCTTCTCCTTCAGGTCTAGATGGTCCACCTCCAGGATGAAAACTGGATCCAGCAGCGCTCCTCTGATTAACAACACACCCACAGCTCCCCTGGGTTCACAGGTAAAATGCCTGTAGGTGGAATCACACAGAGTATGGTTCCCAGGTCCATGATATTCCCTGAAACTGGTGAGCTTCCACATCTCAAGTAGTTTGTTGGTGCGCTCATCCAAGGCAGGTGCTGGATAAAAAGTGCTAGGCTATCAAAAGGAAAAAAGGGTGGAATGTCCGCACACTTGCTCCCATCAGGGATTTTTAATGAATTTCACCAGTATGTTTACACAAAGCATTTGAATTATACTATTGAAACCACTTTGGTGAGATTTTTTTTAAATATAAAATGTTATAAATATTGAAAGCATCTTAAAGTGAAAACAAAGTCCTCTGATTTGCTGAATTAAGCGAATCAAATAATTATTTTAGGCCTATGTTTTAATTCTAGGTTGCCTTGTTAAGAACTGGCTAGGGACAACATATGGCTAACTGTGGCTTATTTTACAGTACCTTGTCTGTTGATTAATGAGCACTGTCCCTATTAAATAAACAAACAATTAAATAAACACAAATTGGCTCAATATTCCTTGAAAAGGTAAATTGAGGTCCACGCTGACACTTACATTGTGGTCCTTGCCTTCTACTTCCAGATGATCACTACAAGACGAGACCCTAGCTGGGCCTTATGCGGGTGACCTGAATCTAGTGAAGTGAATCAAGTTAGGGATGCAAGTTTCTTTCTGCAGATTAACCACCATGACATACATGCAGTGGATTTATTTAATTTGTAGTCATTTGCTGTATAGTTCCCAATAACATCTTTGTTAGCTACTTGTCGCTTGAGTAAAATATTTGTCTTGAGCCTGCAGCTGCATGCTGGCAGTTTTCTGTGACACCTGGCAAATGAGGCTTGCCAGATGACCAAAAGCTCATAAATTATCCAGCACAAAAATTCATCATTTAAAGCAACGTGCCAGCTTTTTGGGTAAATTGATACCACTAGCCTAGCTTAACGTAATTCACTGGAAATGGGTTATACCAGTTTTAAAGCCTATAGCTAGCCCATAGGTAAAAAGGGGCTATAGACTAACTGGTTTAACCCAATTCCAGTGAATTCTTTTGAGAACCACTGTAATAAACACTATCTGTCCCATTTTCAGAGCCCAGATTATTTACATTATATACATTGGCCGTGTAAATATCAAAGACAAAACACAATAGTTTATTTGAGCACATACACAAACAGGACAGCCTGTGGTCTGAGGGAAACTTTGGTGAATTTGAATAAAGTGAACTGAACTGTAATAACAGACAGACACTTTTATCAAGATTATTGACAATTTCCAGACTTTTTCCATTATGCAGTTATCAGTAACAAATGAAGACATGGCCAAATAAAATCAGAGCCTGGTTGCATATTTATTTATTTATTGCTATTCGAGCACAAAACACCAAACAATGTGAACAGGCCACCCAGGGAAGCACACCCAGCCAAATGATCTAGCCGGCCACATGCAGAAACGAACAGGTGGTTTAAAACGGTCGCTTTTAAAAACACTCGATAAAGAGGCTGACAGGAGAGCTGCTAAACTACACCTACTCCGTCACACACTATTGATTTTTATACATATATCTTTTTTTTTTTTTTTTACAAACATTATCACTGCAGAAATTATAAGTTAATTATTATTTTTTCTGTTTTAAATCACTCAAGCAAAAAGATTAAAACTCCAAATGTGAATAAAACTTTTTTCAGTGCAGGCAAAAAATAAACCCCAAAACAAATCAAACACACACAGCAAAAACAAGTGTCAAAAAAAATCAGTGCTGATAGAACACGTGGTTAGTCCTTCATTGCAGTGAATTAAATCGTTCAACAACCCCCCCCGCCAAAGCCTTGAATGGAGTGGACCGTTCCAGACTCCCCCAGACAGCTCAAAAATTAATGCAGTGATTGTTCCAGCTCGCTCGCCAACCCCGACAGCGGCCAAACGCCACCAACCAACCGAAGGGACAACTGCAGAGAGTCTAATGATCGAATTGCCTCCGTCTACACTGCAGAAACAACACACAGCCCCAGACTAGCAGGAGAAATCACGTGTGTGCGTGATAGGCAAGTTAAAAAATTAACTGATTTACTCAAGTGATTCACCCCCTTATTTGATGCACATAAACACACGACTAAATAAATTTTGCGCATTAAAAAAGAAAATTCACCCAAAACGGTGTCCGAAATGCCAGTGGGGAGCAGTAGCCATTTTCCTGACTACTATTAAATGGTTAATTGATTAATGTTAATTAATGCCTGCCAGTCTGGGCTGAAAAAAAGTTGAACTATATCACAGGAACATACTGAAGTTTCTACATGTGCCAAACGTAAGGACACAGTATCACAAACAAACACACTCCAGTAAAACCCCAAAGGTAACCATGTACATAAAATATAAATATGCAAAAAAAATGCATCCCAACCCCTCACTCACGCATGCGCACACACATACACACACTCACACACACACACAGAGCACCCCAGGGTGGAGGATGTAGACCCACTGCAGGCTCATGGTAGGGCAGGAGGGTTATAGAATGCCTGTCTCCTGGGCAGTTGAGGTGCAGAACTTGGGAGTCCTACTGATATCAGGAGGTGGAGGTCTCTTGTTCTTTCCTCATTCCTCTTAGGAGCAATGCCACGACAAGAACCCCTGAGAGAAGAGAAAAAAAGAAAGAGAGGAAAAAAAAAGAGATTTTTTTTTTTATTTTAACGGCTTATTTGCCATTAACCCCAGAGTCAGGTAAGAGGAGCCACATCATTCTCTTCTGTGTGTGTGCAATAACCCACAGGAAGTGGGGTTAGACCAGTTAGCCTATCGCTCCCTTTTAGCTACAGACTACTTATAGACTAGTGGTTCTCAAACTTTTTTTGTTATTCCCCACTTTGGAGGTGGGGAATTTTCAAGCCCCACCTGACCCCATCAACCTGGCAAAATGGTAACATACAGTTCCAAGTTGGCCTTTGGAATTAAAATATCTCCACATCATCACATACCCTTCACCATACCTAGAGATTGGCATGGTGTATAGGTTAAATGAAATAACACCATGCCAATTTCTAGGTATGGTGAAGGGTATGTGATGATGTGTGGCTATTTTAATTCCAAAGGCCAAGGGAACTTTATCAGAATGCATAGTATCCTGGATCCATGAAATAACTGGCCTTTAAAAATAATAATCTGCCTGCCTCTATGGGAATTTAACATAGGGGTTCATATACTTATGCCTTTGTATTTAAAGAACATTTATTTATTTCACAATACATTATTCATTTTCCAAAAGATGATTTTATATTCCTCTTTGTAGTCAACTTTAGCATGGGTTCAAAAATGTATGAGCCTAACTGTATATATTTTGGCCCGCCCCACACTTTAAAAACCACTGCTAGACTAACCAGTCTAACCCACTTCCGGTGAATTATGCTAATCTAAGCGAATCGTGTCAGACTAGGTTATTGCAATATGTATCCTCTTATCTCTGGGGTAACTGCAAATAAGCAAATTTCCCAGAAGTTGCTGTGCTCCTTTAAAGTGAGTGCAATCATGTGAAGGGTTCTGAGAGTCATCATGCAATACTAGTACCATCACGGAATAGTAAGGCAAGTGTGTTTGTGTGTGTGTGAGAGAGACTAAGGGCGTACTCACACTATACCATCCGTCCTGTGCCTGAGTACGTTTGACCCCCAAAGTCCGTATGGTACGCTGATCAGTGCCAGGGCCCAGTTAAAGAGGTGGACTCGGGCAAGGTTTAGTTGGACTCGTGCGCGGTACGCATCTAGGATGATCGCAAACGTGTCTGAGTTCAGAATGTGTATTATGACTTGATAATAAAATACGACTCTTCCGTCAACTGCTTGAGTGTAAAGTTGTTATGGTAGTAAAATGTGCTCTCAAGCAAAGACTCTAGAGAGCTTTGTCTCAACCGTGCTCTGGTACGGATCAATAGGCGCAGTGCGAGGCCACAGGGCAGCGATGGAGAGGGGAGGGGCGACAATCGTGCTCTGGCGTAGTACAAGTGAACCGTACCAAGTGTGAGTACGCCGTAAGAGGGAGGAGGAGAGGAGGTCATAAGCATGCTTGCCTGCACAAGTTGATAGTGCTAGAGGGGGCTCAAACTACAGCAACGTCAGTAAAGTCTGCACTCCGCAGTCCACATAGTTCTGCAAACACACACACGGTTTGGGCAAATTAACCTCAAGCCCAATCTGCCTCCAGCATTGGCAACAGCAGCTTGACACTACTTTTCTCTTCCTTATGTAGCAATTATGTCTATGAAACTGAAATATATTTTGCCATAACCTTTTCTTAATTGACCGTAAAAACTTAATTTGTAAGCTGCTTTAGATAAAAGCTTCAGATAAATGACTTAATTGCCAGATGCTTACACATGGATTATTCAATGGAGATTTTCACTAAATATTTCTTTTAGCAGTAAGCTTAATGTAAGCATCTATGTATGAGAAATCAGCCCTAAACGACTCAGATCAGCCAGTTTTCCTCCCCCCTCTTTCTCAATACTGCCACCTACAGGTCTGATGAGGCACTACACTGCTCTGACCCCACACATGACTGCTGATGTGATAACTTCAGTTTCAGTCTTCCATCCTCTCACCTGATTGATGAGTCGCGTCCTCTGTTCCCCTGACCAGTGTGGAGAGGCATACTGACACACATACACAAACACCAAATACATTAGAAATGTTTCTTGGAAAATGTTTCTTCCTATAAGTGTTTGAACACGTTCATCACACAAGCATGTTTGCACATCAAAGTTATCGTAAAGTGCATGCTTTCTTCAGATATGATACACTTGTATTTTTAATACAACCAATAGGAAGTGTCAAAATACAGTACAACACTCAAAATTATGAAATCATATAATGGAGTTCAGAGTTATTTAAAAATAAGATTTCTCATCACTGTTTGTGCGAGTGTTTCTCTGTGTGAGTGTGTATGTCTAAGAGTGTTTGTCTGCGTGCGTGCGTGTGTGTGTGTGTCTGTACCTGATAAGCGCAGGCAGTCTGTGCGTAGCCTACAGGCATCTGAGGGATCATGACTCCAGGCAGACTAGAGTATGGGTAAGGCTGAAAGACACACACTACCAGTTTGATAACATACTCTCACACAAACTGTGACATAGTTACTAAGCACACAGCCGAGGTTGTGTGCGCACTTGTTACTTGATGATCCAATACATTATGATGAAATAGAACAACCCTATTACGATGAGCAATGACTTGATTGATTGCTTAAGCCTTGTTTCAGTAGAGCACAATGGCACGCTGCCACCCACCTGTGCAAAAACAACAACTCCCATTACACACAGTAGACAGTTCTGTCATTGCAAGTATATTCCTGAAATTATGAGCTGACGCTGAGCATAGATCCGTGTCAGTGTGTGTGTGTGTACATATGCACGTCAGTGTGTGTATACCAGTAAATGTCAGTGCAAGTATATTCCTATTATGGTTATGGATTTAGCAGACGCCTTTGTCCAAGGCGACACATAAATACAAAACAACATAATAATATTTAAAAATTAGAATGAGGTCAAATATAATAAGGAGAATAGGAGAATATCAATAAAAAAATCCTAATAAAAGCAATGGAAAAAATAGGGAAAGGCAATAATAAAACAATAATGTCCATTCAATCAATAATATAAAAAACAATGACATGCTAAGACTACATTAAGGAGAATATCAATAAAAAACAATAATGTCAAATTAATTAACAGCCCAATTAAAATAAAACATTATTCAAACCATAACACATAAGCGCTTAAACAACTAAGTATATGTTGAATAGGAATGTCTTTAGACCCCTCTTAAACGACCTAAAACTACTACAGGAACGGAGAGCACTGGGCAATTCATTCCACCAACATGGAACCACTGAAGAAAAGAGTCTGGAATTAGACCCAGTTTTCATAACTGGTCGACACAACAGACGCTCACCAGAAGACCGCAGTGGGCGGTTGGGGATGTAAGGCTTGATTATTGAATTAAAATAACTAGGAGCAGATCCAGTTAGTGTCCTATAGGCTAAAGTGAGAGATTTAAATTTAATTCTGGCTACTATAGGGAGCCAATGGAGAGTAACTAGGAGAGGAGTTTACTGTACATGTGTCCTCTTTGGCTGAAAGAAGACCAGGCGTGCTCCAGCATTCTGAATCAGCTGTAATGATCTTGTTACACAAGCGGGTAAGCCAGCTAATAGTGAATTACAATAGTCCAGCTTAGAGATGACCATGGTCTGAACAAGAAGTTGTGTGGAATCTTGTGTCTGAGCATAGCTGTGTGTGTGTGTGTGTACACGTTAGTATGAGTATACCTGTAAGTACTGCCCGGCCGCGTTGAGGACCGGAGAGTTCGGAGGGGCGCTGAGAGTTGGGGGGCAACAGCTGCAATAGATGTACTGGGGGGGAGTCATCCATGAAGCACTGCCAACAAGGTGAGACTGCACAGCACCTGTGAAGACCATAACCGACACACAGTATTACTGGACACAGATATTTCTGTAGAAAAGTGAGCAGTAATTTGTTTTTCATGAATTGTAAGGGACATTAATCATGACATCAGAATGTGCATTTGTAGGTTAGCTAGTAGAGGAGTAATTTCATGGTCCAATGATATAATACAATTGTTAATACCCACACACATACTGATGAAATATATATATAAGGCATTGGCATAATTAAAACGGCAGATGGCGCTAATATAAAACAAAGATTTTTACTGATGTAGTTCATTCTACACTTCAAACTTCAAATTATGATGCTCACAAATTACGTCCTTGACTGCACACAAAAACTTACGTGAGCTTCTCTCCTTCATGATGGCTGGTCCCAACTTGAGTTTTCGTCCTTTAAAACTGATCTGTTGCTGTGGACAAACAGACAGACACCCTAAAATATGGTATCGAAGCGACTGTGATTTTGATCATACATATAGTGCTATAGGTAACGTTGGCCTATTTCAACTAACGTTAAATAAAGAGAAACGCATTGCTTATCATGATGAAGACGCCAAGTATACTTACTTCAACTATGGTCTGTATATCGACGTCATCATTGAAGTACACAAAGCCATATCTATGAAAGTACAAAAGAAACTTGAGTCGGCACCAGACATGATGGAAACAAACTAGCCACTTTAAGTCAACAGACTTATTGTCTGAACTCACCCTTTGCATATGCCCCCGCGGTATGTTATTATTTTCACTTCTTTTATTGGGCCATATCTGGCAAAGAAGTCCTTTATTTCGTTCTCGTCCACCTATATGATAAAAAAAAAAATTTACTAGCTGTGTCATCAAAACCTCAGACATTCATGGGTTAAATATTTCGCTGTTACTGAACTTAGCATTACCTTCGTGTCGATTCCCCCAACAAAAAGTGTGTTTGGTGTCATTTTGCCTTCGGGTAAAACATATCCATTTGAAAGTTTCAGTGAAGGCCCCATCTGATATCCGTTAACGTTGCGCTGTTTCTGAATATCCTTAGAAAATGGCATTTGAACAAAACGCAAATGTCAAATATAATATAACCACCTAATATCGCAGCTAGGCCTGCTAACAGCAGAGGTCAACCGTGTCTTCAATCAGACAAGAAGTGAAGCCTCTGAAGACTGTCAGGTCATGCACGAGCTACCTAGAATTTTTCGGTCCACTAACTTAAAAGTTCAATTAACGTTGCATAGATAACTGTCACAACTTTAAGCTTACAAAATACTACAGAGGACACGGCTAACTGACATACAAAACAGCATCTCTATAGCATAATGCGGTTCTGGTTATCAAATAACATTCACGAACATTTAACAATTTGTTCTTTCGCTGTTGTGGTATTTGGCGGTATAAGCTTTTCGTTCCTCCTCGTGCTGAATAGATAGCCAGCTAGCTTGCTAACTAGCCTTGTATTTCGCCAGAAGTAAGACAGCTTACCTTCGGTTAGCTTCATTAAGACAAATCACGAATATGCAGGGTTGATAAAAAGTTTTGACAATGATTACAATAGATATGAAATAATTAATTTCAATCAGTAGTAGACCGCTACAGTATTGCCATCACGGGATATATATATATTTTAGCTTCTTAGCTAGACGGGCTTAATAAGTTAACAGGATAGGAAACTGGTCAATTAACGTTAACCTTCATGTTGAACACGAGGCAAGTCAATCTTGCATTCAGCCAAAACGTGGACAACACTAACACAATGGCGTATAAGTTTAGACAACAAGATAAAATACATTAACGTTAACCAGCCAACTTCTAAATTCGAACAAACGGAATTTACTGCGTTTGACCAACCTTTTGTGTTAAAACGAAATACTTAAGTTAGCATTAGTTGAAATGTAACCACTATGGTGCTGAGTGCACTGACTAGCATTGGCTAACGTTAGCATAGTTTACAGTTCCCATCTACTCAAAGTTGCAAGACAAATCCAAGTAATAGGCTTCTCTAAAAAGCAGCCATGGTGAAATTAGACCAGTTTTCATAATGTTATCCATAATCTTAAACTCAAAGTAAGCGGTATCAATTAACGTTACAGTTAGCTTTTGGCCAAGCATCTATTTTTCTTACCATTTATAAAACAGTTAAAATGACAGAATAATAATGCTTGCGCTACCCTGTTGCTGTCTCTCCCCTCCTTTCCCTCCTCCACTCAACCGGCCTGATCTCCCTTTGGTAAACAAAGCAATTCGAAGCTTCACCACCACGCCCATAGCATGTGCACATCTTGATGTTGTGGAGAGCTATTTCGGGGGGCTTTTACCATAAAACCTGATGTAGTAGTAATATTCATCATACTATTATTACAGAAATATGTTTTATAGGCTGCCGAATGAACATTGCAACTGTTAACCTCTGTTATCCTACTGATCTGTACAGGACAAGAGCAACAGGTTGTAGCCTACAACCCCAACACACAGAAGTTGTAGGGCCTATAAAATGCAAATAAAAACAGAATGTGACAATCTGCAAATCTTGTATAGCTGAAAAAGGACACAGACAACACATCAAACCTGTGTGGACAAATGATGAAACGATATTGTAATTTCTTAACATGAAATTACAAGGTATTTGGGGATTTCATCATCTACAGTAGCCTACATAATAGGCTATCATTAAAATATTCAGAGAATCCAGAGAAATCTTTGCAAACAAGGGACAGAGCTGAAAAACAATATTGGATGGCAGTGGTGTTTTGAACATGATATGCATGAAAACCAGACCTTTTTCTGTAAAGAAAATCATTGTATGGGCTCAGGAAAACTTTGATAAATTGGCTATGAGCACTCAATTCACAAGTGCTAGTGTAAGAAGAAATTGTATTTAGACACAATATAGAAATGCCACAGTCTTTCTTGAGGTTAAAGGTCCTGTGGTTAGTAATCAAAAATTGCAATTCTTTTTAGAAATCATGGACTCCTCTGGGCTAATGAGAAGAGGGACTATCCAATTATCCAACTTTGTAGTGCAGATCAAAACCCAGCATGTGTGGAGGGGCTATGGCAGAATCTTGCACATCTGGTAAGTCACAATCAATTCTAAATGATGTACAGAGTATTTGAGCAATACCGTATTCAGACAATGTCTTTTTCAAGGAAGAATTTGAATAGGGTGCTAAAATGGCCAGTCTGCAGTCCAGACCTGTCAAATTTGGTGCATCATGGTATGAAAAACATGATTAAGAAGACCCCTGACTGTTGAGCAGCTGACATGTACAGAATGTTCTAAAATGAAGAAGTGAAGAAGCACAGTGGTAAACATGCCCCATATCCCAACTAAAAACATGTTGCTGGCATCAAATTCAAAATGAACATAGTCTAGACCTATATTCAATGAAATGGTAAAATTTGTCATTATCAACAGATATGTTGTTTAAACAAATATGTTGCAGTAAAATATGGGGTTATGAGATTTGTAGATCACATTCTGTTTTTATTTGCATTTCACACAATGCCCATTGTGTTGGGGTTGAAAATGATGGAGGTGATGAAGTCTAGTTTTTATTCCACCCATCATCACCAGAGAACATTGTCCATTCACCTTATTCAGGTGGCAGCCAATGTGTAAACCAAAACGAGGCTACAGGGTACATTGACTAAATTATTAACAGATTTTCTTCACTTGCAGATGCATAGAACAATAGGTTTGTGTACCCTGTAGCCTCGTTTTGGTTTACAATGAAGAAGACAAATTGTCCACCTGACTGATTACACCAACCATAACATCTGCACAAATTTAACAGGAGGCCTAATAGATTCTGTGTAAATGTGTTTTTTAATTTATGTACTGCCGCTGATTATTTTATTTTATGAGTAATTGCTGGCTATTTTTTGTCTTGGCTTCAGAAAGTCTCTGATAGCACTTCATTTTCATGATTAGAGAAAAAATTAAGAATAGCCCAACACTGGACAACCAGACATTGAAATGTGTTTTATAATCATAAAGACATTCCTATTCAACATATACTTAGTTGTTTAAGCGCTTATGTGTTATGGTTTATATAATGTTGTTTTATTTTAATTGGGCTGTTAATTAATTTTACATTATTGTTTATTATTGATATTCTCCTTAATGTAGTCTTAGCATGTCATTGTTTTTATATTATTGATTGAATTGACATTATTGTTTTATTATTGCCTTTCCCCTTTTTTACATTGCTTTTTATTAGGCTATTGCTTGAATTGATATTATTGTGTACTACAACTATTCTCCTTACTATATTTGACCTACATTTTAATCTGTTCCCTGTTCAATTTTAAATATTATTATGTTGTGTTGTATTTATGTGTCGCTTTGGACAAAGGCGTCTGCTAAATCCATAACCATAACCATAACCATAACCATAATCAAGTAAGTTAGTGAAATCAGAAGTGCCAGGTGATGTGTCACACAAAAATGTTGGCTATTCTTTCTGTGTCCCAGGCCTATATGAATGTGTAATCCCTAACATTGTCCAATAAACAAACACAGCATCTGATATGACTGATATCCAAATGAGTCTACTGTTTGGTTAGCTTGTTCAACCTGAGGTCTGACTTTTGAGATAAGTGACCACAGAGGCACACTGTTAAGGCAAAGTAAGGTGTGCCATCATTTACTTTAAGTGCTTAAATCTTAGCTTCTTAATTTAAAAGCTCAGTCAACATGCAAGCATGCCTATCACTGTGGTCTCAACTCTGTAAACACCCCTTATAGCTTATAATAATGTGTGTGACATCATTTATCATCAGTAACCATAAATCAGTGTGTTTTGGCGTTTTTGTTTGACCTTAGGTGTGACCTCTGCTCCAGGGCATGGTGCATCACTCAATCATGTCAGTGACTGGAAACTGATTGTTCTCTCTTAGTGTAGATTGAAGCTTGCAGACAGTCATCAAAGGAGTGCATCTGTGTGCTATCTAGAGAGCTCTTCCATTTTCACGTGCCTTTCTGTTGTAAGCAAACATATCTATTTGGATAGAGCTAAGGGAATAGCCCATAAGCTACTGTAGCCTTAATGTTATCAGTTACTTTGATCTATTTTAGTTTATTGATGGGTTCTTTAATATGATGTCCTTATGGAAATCTTAATAGTAGCTTAAACCCAGTTTATGTCCTGACAATGCTATTCAATGTCAGTGTGCCCTTCCCAGCCTATGGCCAGGCCTATCATAATTCCTGTATGTCGTTCAATTACAACGTGGGCCTAGCCTATTGTTTTCTATGTGTAATATCTCATGAGCTGAGTCTGAATAGCCACTGGGGTGTGTTGTACTCATATCTAATCTTTCCAGGTAGCTGTTCCCAGCCTGCACCTGGGTACCCAGGACTGCGAGCGTTCGGGACATCTAAAAGCGAGACATCGCTGTTCCGCTGGATGTCTCACGGGGAGTAGCGCATAACGGACAATTATTGGGCAAACAGCCTAGCCTACGATTAGATAGCTGTCTGTCAATTGTGTTTCGAAACATCCAGCGACGCCTGTTGAGGAAGTGGTGGTTGCCGCTGGCTGGCAGGCAGGGCGTCACTCAGTGCATCCCCCTCTCCTTCCCCAGTCCGAGCGAGCGTGCCGTAACGGGAAAGCATAGACAGTAGGCCTATGTGAAAAGAAAAAAATGTCTTCTCATCTCATTAGCACAGAAATCCTGGCTGCCCACAGCTGACGGTAAAGTAGCCTACGCAACTGCAGTTGTGTTGATCTTTCTGAGGGGTGGGTGGGTGTCGACCTTAGCAGTTTTGACAGGAAACGGGGACAACTTTCGTTTTGTTTTCAAAACGCCAGATTGTCGAGATGTAGACTCCGATACCAGACGATTATCTGTAAACTTTTTATGCTCCAAAATTTGGACAGGGTCCAACGATAGGGAACAGGCGAAAAACTCATCTAGACGGTAAGCGATCGTTTCCTTCCCTATTCTGTCTGCGCTGGGTTCTGTTTGAAGGGATAAGCTTCGCTCTGGTGCTGTGCGCTGTCAGAGCAACTGGACATGATGAAGAAGAGCAGAGATAACGACAATGTCCGCCGAGGGCTGCGCTGTTCGCATTAGGCTAGATTTCACCGGACGAGGACGTCTCAGTAGGGACATCTGTATTGGCGGGCATGGCCGAGCACAGCGAGGAACAAAACAAACGGTTGTCCACTCATATGAACGGATTTAAAGCGATGGTGCCGAACAACAAGGAGACACATGTCGATACGGGGGTTTCGAATGGGGGCTGCGAGGTGACCAAAGGGCAGCGGGATGCAGAAGATCAGAGTCCAGAGGTCGAACCGGCTAGAGTCACGGAATTGAAGGAGGACGACGCAGGTATTCCGCGGAGGAGCAGCATCATTAAGGTAGCAACACACACACACACACACACACACACTCTCTCTCTCTCTCTCTCTCTCTCTCTCTTTCCCCTCTCTCAAGCTCAAGCACACGCACGCGCACACACACACACACACACACACACACACACACACACACACACACACACTTTCTCTCTCGCTCTCTCTCTTTCACGCTCACACACACAATCTCTCTTCACTCACTGTCACACACACACACACACACACACACACACACACTTTCTCTCTCTCTCTCTTTCATGCTCACACACACAATCTCTCTTCACTCACTGTCACACACACACACACACACACACACACACTCAGACAGACAGACAGACAGAGAGACAGACACACACACACACACACACACTTTCTCTCTCGCTCTCTCTCTTTCACGCTCACACACACAATCTCTCTTCACTCACTGTCACACACACACACACACACACACACACACACACACACACACAGTCTGTCTTGGTCTCTGATTGTGTGATTGTGTTAGTGAGAGAGTGCATGCTAGGCCTATCTAGGCTATCTGTTGTCTTCACCACAGAAATGTTTTGGCTTGATTTCAAAACCACATGGAAAGTGTAATGTAAACAGTGTCAGTGCTCTTAAAATAGCTTTTCTCTCTTCATTTCATGTCTTTGGTGGGCAGTCCTCATTTCCAGACACACACACACACACACACACACACACACACAGACACACACACACACTCACTCACTCACTCACTCTCTCTTTCTTACCTCTTGCTCTCTCTTTCTCTCTCTCTCACTCTCACACCTCACACACTCTCTCTCTCTCTCTCTCTCACTCACACACACACACACACACACACACACACACACACACACACACACACACACACACACATAGGCTACACACACAGAGGTTTGTGTTTCCCATCACCCCGTCATCTCTCGCTTAACAAACTCAAAAGCCGGCAGACAGCACAAAGCTCGGTTTCCTCTTAAAGCAATCCACAGTGGAGAGAAAAAAATCCACCACATTAACAACCACTTCACCGTAGGGCTGTTACCATGGCAACTTTCATGTCTACACAATCTACATGTGCTAAAGATTGAATGATGTTCGTCACCACCATAGAAGAGTTGTGAAATGTGCTCATGAGGTAACCCCATGCTTATAATAATAAACTTAAAATTGTGTAATACTTTTTCATGTACCACTCAGTCCTAGTTTGCCCCCCCCCCTCCTTTTGAGTCAGAATGTGGGAAGATCGACTTATTGTTTTGGAGATTGTTTACTCTATCTATAGGGTATAGTGTGTTCTATTTTTGTCTTCATGCGCCCTGTGGCTGCAGCCCCACTGTTTGGGAGGGTTGACAACAATAGCATTTGTTTTCTAAAAGAATGTGTCTGGGACTGGGTCCACTGTTTCCAATACTGGAAAAGGGGTGTGTGTTTCCTAAAAGTTATGTGGACACAGTATTTTTTGCAGGGGTTCAGTATGCCATTTGTTTGCATTTCTCACTTACAAGCTCTTTATCATTTATGCATCAACACTTTACATCCACATTTCCAAAAACTCTGTGTAAATTGTAAATAAAAACAGA
>NC_063208.1:28082500-28100000 GCF_017589495.1 Alosa alosa
TGTTAGCTATCTTTGTATGCTAAGCTAAGTGAAAATACTGAACAAACAAATCATATTGCTTATTACAAAACAAAATGTTAATGTCTGTATATGAAACAGTAGGAATTCCCAGTTAATTCCCAGTTAATTTCCGTAAATTCCCATTAATTCCCATAATTTCCTTGGAATATTTCCAAAATTCCCCAGCTTAACTTTCCATGGAAAGTTTCCGGTAAGTTTCCGGAAATTTACCGGATATTTTCCGCCCCTAGTTCATTCTTAATGGGCATTTTGATGCAGAATGTCGTGACAGTGCCCTTCTTTTTTCCTGTTTCCCCTCTCTCTCTCTCTCTCTCTCTCGCTCTCTGGTGGATGGCTGGGGAGGGCGGGCGTTGCGGACCGTAAGAAGACGGTGTCGTTCGGCGGGATGCCGGGCTCCCGTAAGATCAGCTCAGTGTCCGGCTGCCTGAGTCGCATGCAGGAGGGCAGCGAGCTGTGCAAGCTCCGGCCCGGCCTGCGCCTCTACAGCCGCTACTACCTCCTGGAGGCTGACCAGCGCACCATCCGCTGGGAGCCGTCCAAGAAGGATCCCGGGAAGGCTCGGCTGCCGCTGGCCGAGGTGCGCGAGGTCCGCACGGGCCGTAACACGGACGTGTTCCGCGCCAGCGGCGTGGCCGAGCTGGTGACGGACGACTGCGCCTTCTCGCTGGTCTACGGCGACGACTACGACACGCTGGACTTAGTGGCCAGCTCGCCCGAGGTGGCCAACATCTGGGTGACGGGTCTGCGCTACCTCATCTCCCAGGGCGCCCAGGGCTCCGGCACGCACACACACCCCGCTCACACACTCACGCACACACGTGCACGCGCGGCCGTGGCGGAGCCTGGACGCGAGGAGGAGGGCCGCGATGACCTGCAGCTCTCGTGGCTGTCCAAGGAGTTCTCGGAGATGGTCGCGGGGGGGGGCGGCCGGAGAAAGGACGGTGATTGGCTGAGCGTGAGCGAGGCCACGGACCTGATCGAGAAGCTCAGCCCCGGCGTGAGGAGTAGCCACGTCCAGACGCGGCTGCGCTGGAAGCGTTCTCGGGGCGGCGGTCACTTTCGGCGACCCCGCACACCCCCGCACATTTCCCCCCGCGGCGTCCTCCTCACACGTCTCCCTCCAGCACTTCACGCAGGCCTTCCACGACGTGAGCACGCGCCCCGAGATCTACTTCCTCCTCGTCCAGTTCTCGGCCAGCAAGGACTTCCTGGACACGCGGGACGTCATGCGCTTCCTGGAGACGGAGCAGGGCGTGGCGCTGTGAAGCGAGGACTTCGGCAGGCGGATTAATCGACGCTCTGAGCCGTCCAGCTGGGGCGGCAGCTGTCGCCTGGCGAGCGTTTTCGCGCTTCCTGGACTCGTCCGAGTGCTGTGTCTTCGACCCGCTGCACGTGGCCGTGTGCGAAGACATGAGCCGCCCACTGCCCCACTACTACATCAGCTCCTCGCACAACACGCACGTGACGGAGGCCCAGGTGCCGGCGGTCAGCGGCATCGGCGGCTACGAGCGGGCACTGCGGCTGGGCTGCCGCTGCCTGGAGCTGGACGTGTGGGAGATCCATACGACGCCCAGCGGTCAGCAAAGAACCCTACGCCTCCGCCATACACGCCGCGACGCGCCGCCGCTGGCCTTCCGCGAGGTGGTGCAGACAGTGGCGAAGATGGCGTTCCTGACGTCCGAGTATCCGCTCATCCTATGCCTGGAGAACCACTGCTCCGTTGCGCAGCAAAGGATCATGGTCCGCGATCTGCAGGAGGCCTTCGGCGAGCGGCTGCACAGGGGGTTGCTTGGCAACGAGGACGGGTGCCTTCCGTCGCCGCATGACCTCAGGGGCAAGGTCTTGTTGCTAGGCAACAGGCCTTTCCCAGAGCCGCGCTTTCCGGAGGAGATACCAGAAGGCCGCAGGGCGAGGGGGACATCATCGTGCGTCGGTAGCGTCCCACTCTGTCAGACGGCTGATCGCGCTGTGCCACGCCGACCCGCCCCCCAACAACGAGTTCCCATCATCCCCAGCCCCGTCCTGCGTGGTCACATGCTTCCGGGAGGCCCTGGCCAGCCGGCACGCGGCCGAACGCGGCGCAGAGCTGGTGGAGCTGACCAAGCGGCGTCTCCTGCGCGTGCGGCCGAGCCTCATGCGCGTGGACTCCAGCAACCCCGACCCGCTGGCCTTCTGGAAGGCCGGCCTGCAGATGGTGGCGCTCAACGTCCAGACGGACGGCACCATGCTGAACCTCCACCGCGGCTGGTTCCAGCGCAACGGTGCCTGTGGCTACACCCTGCGTCCGGCCATCATGCGCCAGCAGGTGGCGTACTTCAGTGCCAACGAGCGCGGCGCCCTGCCCGGGGTGCCCCCCCAGACGCTGCACCTGCGGGTCATCAGCGGCCGCTGCCTGCCCAAGCCGCGCGGGGGAGGGGCCAAGGGTGACGTGCTAGACCCGTACGTCACGGTGGCCATCCACGGAATACCCGCGGACTGCGCTGAGCGACGCACAAACACCGTACCGCAGAACGGAGAGAGTCCTGTGTTTGACCAGAGCTTCCAGTTTCAGGTGAGGGAGAAGCAGTGTGTGTGTGTGTGTGTGTGTAACACACACATACACACACACACACACACTGTGCCGCAGGGAGAGAGCCCCATGTTTGACAAGAGCTTCCAGTTTCAGGTGAACACATATAAACACACACACACACACACATACACAGATATAACTGCATGTATTCTGGCCCAGGTGAACCTGCCTGAGTTGGCTCTGCTGCGCTTCGTGGTGCTGGACGACTTCTCCATCGGCGACGACTTCATCGGCCAGTACACCCTTCCGCTGGACTGCGTCCAGTCCGGCTTCCGGCACGTTCCGCTGCTCTCGGCCGAGGAGCTCCCTGCCTGTGGCTGCTGCTGCTGCGTGGCCATGGCCCGGGCGGCGTGCGAGGGGGCCAAGGCCCAAAAGCGGCCTGTCCGTCAGGAAGGGCTGGCGGAGCCGCCACTACACGCAGCTGCAGGAGCTGGGCCTCAGGGCCCTGGACGACGTCTTCAAGAACGCTGCCCAGCCGCTGAGAGACGCCACCGACCTGCGGGAGAACATGCAGGTAGGGGAACCGAACCGTACCGGCCAAAGGACACTGGAAAACCTAATCAATAACATGAATAATGTTTAGCTCAGTTATGAAATATTAGCAAAACATTCATTTTATCACTAATCCTTATACTATTAATTTGATCATTAATCCTTATACTATTAATTTGATCATTAATCCTTATACTATATTTAATACATGCAGGTAGGGGAACGGGAAACTGCCAAGAGACACTGGAAGACTTATTCAATAACATTAAATATATATATAGCATTATTATATAGCATAAACAAAACATGCATTTCATCATAGCTTTATAAACTCTATATTTAATCCATGCGGTGGGGAAGGGGAACCTGTCAAGAGGTGCAGAAAGACTCCAAGTACACCAACACTGACACATTATTATATAGTATACATAAAAAACATGCACCTCTTCATATATCTTTATATTCAAAACATGCCACACAGGTAGGAGAACCTGTGAGAACACTGATCAGACTGTCAGGAGGCTCAGAAAGACACCAAGTAAACAAACATTGCTACATTAATGTGTGAACAAAACATGCCCTTTGTCCTGGATCTTCATATGAAAGTTAAATGAGGCAAGGCCAGTCATCAAACAGGCCGAGTGGATGGGATTAAAAGCCTGACTTTTCAGGGAACGTACTTCATCAGACGTCTTTATTTATAGGCCATTAAAGGCCATTTATAGGCCACTCACATTCATAACTCATTACCCACTTCTGTCTATTTTAAGCGTGGACATTGTGTTAAGGGGCTCCACAGTCAGAGCCTGATTTATATTACACACTAGCCTCCTGTCTGAAAGCTTTAACAATGCTAATAGCTTGTAGCTTATTTTGTTTGAGTGATGGCTGGCTAAAGCATGAAACATGTAAACTCACCTGTATATGAAAGTATAATTTATGAGTGATTTGTTTCAATCTTACAAACAGGGTCATTGCATGTGTATGTGTATGTTGTGTGTGTGTGTATGTGTGTGTGTGTGTTTATCTGACAGGAGTCTTTGGAGGCCTTTAAGGAGATGTGTGGTGTGTCTGTGCTGGCTAACATCACTCAGTGTGTGCTGACCTTGGGGTCAAGGGTCACAGGGTCAGAGGAAGCGCCCTTGCTTCTGTTTGACCTCAGCCAACCGTACCCCACCATGCACCAACAGGGGGCGCTGCCAGACGCCTTGCGCAAGATCACCACTGTTTACCACACGGTCAGTCTGTGTGTGTGTCTGTTTACCACACGGTCAGTCTGTGTGTGTGTGTGTCTGTTTACCACACGGTCAGTGTGTGTGTGTGTGTCTGTTTACTAAACGGTCTGTGTGTGTGTGTGTGTGTGTGTGTCTGTTTACCAGACGGTCTGTGTGTGTGTGTGTTTTACTCACGGCCTGTCTGAGTGTTTGTGTGTGTGATTTTGTGTGTGTGTGTGTGTGTGTGTGTCTGTTTACCACATCGTCAGTGTGTGTGTGTGTGTCTGTGTGTTTGTTTGTGTGTGTGTGTGTGTTTACCACACGGTCTGTGTATGTGTGTGTGTGTGTGTGTGTGTGTGTGTGTGTGTTTTTACCACATGGTAAGTGTGTGTTGGTGTGTGTTTGTGTGTGTGTGTGTGTTTTTACCACATGGAATGTGTGTGTGTGTTTGTGTGTGTGTGTGTTTACCACATGGTAAGTGTGTGTTTGTGTGTGTGTGTGTTTGTGTGTTTTTACCACATGGTAAGTGTGTGTTTGTGTGTGCATATGTTTGCACTCCCAGGCGCACTACACAAGCACACATGCAACATCATCTGATTCACTGCCTCTCCTCTCTGTTTGTCTGTCTGCATACAGTATGTGTGTACATCTCTCTGTCTGTCTGTCAGTGTATATACAGTATGTGTGTACATCTCTCTGTTTGTCTGTCTGCATAATGTACATCTCTCTGTCTGTCTATTTGCATATATGTGTGTACATCTCTCTGTCTGTCAGTTTATCTGTCTGTTTTTATTGGGTCTGTCTCTTTATGTCGTGGCAATGATTGAACATCTTTGTTGTTCTGCTTTGATACTTAATTACTTAGACTTACAGTGTTTAGGTCTTGGTCCTTGTGTGAGTGTGTGTGTGTGTGTCAGGTCAGTGTAAGTGTGTGTGAGAGAGAGGTAGAATAGGGGGAAGAGGTAACAATGTGTAGAAAGCCCTACATTTCATTTCTGTTTATGCTACTAGAGAATGTAAGCCTATTTTAAGCAACATGTTCACATACACACACACATTGTTTATTTTACAGGGTCAAGTGCTTTAGGTTACATGGAAACTGTGTGTGTGTGTGTGTGTGTGTGTGTGTGTGTGTGTGTGCACCTGTATTCCTCCCTGTGTAATTTCTTTCTGTGTTAAACTGTGAATTCAGCTTTCAGCTTTTATTTTGGTTGAACTGAGAGTTCAGCTTTGAATGTGTAACTTGCAGATGATGCAGGCAAGTAAAGCAGTTATGGAAGAATCAGAAGGAGTCCACAGCAAGATCCTCCAGACACACCACAGAGGTAAGAGAGAGAGGGGGAGAGAGAAGTGCAGTACAAACATGCGCAGTATGGAGTCTACACACCATGTTTGTAGGGGAAATGGCACTGCATACTGCATATCACCAGCAAGATTCAATTATTTATTTGCCGACTGGCCGGCCATTATTGTATATGCTTTCAATTTACTGTTTGATACAAATATGTGTACAAAATTGTTCACACCATGGTTCTAACTAAAGATTTAAAAGCAGAGTGAAGTGCTCCAGAATCTTTGGTTCTAACTGCAACTGTGCAATGATGAAAGGTGTGTTCTGTGTAGATGTGGTGTGTGTGTGTGATGTTGATAGGTGTGTTCTGTGTGGATGTGAGTGTGTGATGTTGAAAGGTGTGTTCTGTGTTGATGTGTGTGTGTGATGCGAGTATGTGATGTTGATAGGTGTGTTCTTTGGGTTTGTGTGTATCCTCAGCAATGGAGTTCCATGAGCATCTCCAGACGTTAGCTGGGAAGGAGGGGATTAAAGGCCGGAAGCTCAACAGAGCAGTGGAGAGTTTCTCCTGGAATATCACCATACTGAAGGTAGCTAGACACACACACGCACACACACCCACGCACCCTGGGGTTCAGCTTTTAATGGGCTGCTTTTACTTGTTGTTGGTTTCCTTTTTGCTGATAATAAAAAAGGAGACCTTGAATTTCCCCTGGGGATCAATAAAGTATCTATCTATCTATCTAAAAAAAACTTACAAGTCAAGTCTCTCTCTCTCACACACACATTCTCTCTCTCTCTCTCTGTGTCTCTCTCTCACACACACACACACACTCTCTCTCTATCACACACACACACACACACACACACATTCTCACTCTCTCTCTCTCCCAGGGCCAGGCTGACTTGCTGAAGCATGAGAAGGCTGAGGTTCAGGAGCTTCTGAAGCAGCTCAACTGCGCAGCCCAAACTGCTAACCTGAGCCTCAGCCCAAACACAGTCAAAGAAAGAAGAGCAAATCAGGACTCATCTGACGGAGGGTTGGATGTGTGGTAGCCAATCAGAACACAGTATCAGCACTAGAAGCTAGTGCTAGCATTAGCGCAAGCACAGAGTGACCAGATAGTCCATTTTTCAGTATCTTAGACTGAGGCACATCATGCTGAATCACAGAGACTATACCAAATTCTCCTATTATAATATATTATGCATTTTTAAATAAGTCAATGTGTTCTTTGGCAAGTGTAAGGATGTTAATGTCACAAACAGGAAATATGTGTGGAAAAACTATGAATGTGGGAGATATGTTTACATAGATGCTCAGTTTTTGCTTTGGTTCTAAGTGCGCGCACACACACACACACAAAAGAGTATCATATGAGTGAGCCTGATTGACTGGATTTCAGCTTGTATGGGAGAATATATTTTTTATAGTGTATTTTTAAGTTGTAACGTGACTTAGAAACTGATCTGTATAAAATATCCATCTAAACGATTTTTATACCGTTATATTATTACATTCATGAAGATGCAGTATTTGCAGACTGACATGAAAACTGAAAGATTACGACTTTTAAAATGTCTGTTGCCAACCTCGTCTAAGAAATTATGGTTTGTGGCTCCAAGTCCATATTCTGGATCCATTGTCTTGTGTTGTCCGTATGTCGTTTTTTAAAATATCTACCTAATGTAAATAAATGGTTCATTTCTTACATATGTTTGGTGTGTGCTAACTGCAGCAAAGAGGTGGGGAAGGTGAATTTACATGGGCAAAGTGGAACATCTCAAGTCTAAAGCTTGCTTAATAACTATGCAAAATGTATTTGCAAATTCAATACCATGAGAAAGATCCTAAGCACAAACAGTGGTGGGTTAGCTAGAAGCAGTCTCACATCACCTGATGCCGTTAGTTCATGCACGACAACTCTGCTCATGGACTGCACTTTGCACAGCATTTACATTAGGGTCTTATATGAAGGAAAAACTATGAGGACAGCTCAGTAGCCTACATGATTCAGCCCCTTTAAGCCCAGTGGGGCTGGAGCCTGATGGGTTCTCCTCCACATACTGTATGACATTTGCTAAGTGAGATTCACACTGAAAATCCCCAAAAATCTCAAAAGTCACAACTTTTTGTGACTTTTCGTTTGCATGTCTGCTAGTGATGTCCACAACCTGTACAGTGTGTAACACTTTTCTTATGATATCCTACTTACATTGTGATCAACTTTTTCAACAACTCCCCTGGCTTGATTTGATGTGACCGTATCAGTAAAGAGTGCCAAATGGTTTACTAGGCCCAAGTGGGTGGTGGTAGCGTAGTAGTGTCATGGCTAAGGAGCTGTAGCCTGAAAAGGTTGTGGGTTCGATTCCCGGCTTCCACCGTCGTGCCCTTGAGCAAGGCACTCAGGAGAGAATAGCCTTTGTAATATAACTGACATATGTAAGTGGCTTTGGATAAGAGTGTCTGCTAGATGAACAAATGCAAAATGTAAATGCAGTGGTGGCTTAGTAGGAGGGAGAGGAGCTGTGCAGTCACCAGAGGGTCCAACCCAACTCATCCTGACCTTGGCAAAGTGTCCTTAAGCAAAACACCACACCCATCCCAGCCCCTTAGCCACCACACTAGCACCATCCCAAATCTCAACAGGATCTACACACTCAAAGCACCTCCTCGCCCCAAGGACAGAGTGCATCCAACACTAGGCACAGGTATGAATAATGGGACACATTATGGGATTTTCGCTACATTACTCATTTAACCAACACCGAAATATGGACTAGGAAGACCAATGCATCTGCAAGCTCATGGTACTGAACAGGTAATGTGATGCTACTCTTCACAACGAGCAGACAAGGGAATGAACACACACACACACACACACACACACACACACACACACACATACACACACATACACACACACACACACACACACACACACATACACACACAGCTGGTCAATCTTTAACATACAGATCCAAGGTGTAGTGATAGGGGTAGAGGTAGGTAAGTGTGTGTGTGTATAGCCATCATGACACCAGCTGTAGGTATGAGCCTTTATTGATCTGTATTTGATAAGATTCCAGCACAGGGAAGGGGAGTGTGTGTGTGGGGGGAGGTTATGTCACTTCCCCAAATTGGCAAAGACATGGTAACCATGGTAACAACAGGAATCGATAGGACAGTAACTCAGGACAAGTAGGTACTGTAAATGACATCTACATAAAATGTAAAAAAGAAGTCATTATCAACAACAAAAAAAATACAATGAAAAAAAAATGTGCTGAGTTTTTAAATAATTAAATATTTTTTTCTGGATGGTAATCAAAAAGTTAAAATAAAGGTTTTTTTTTAAAAAAAAGTAACAATAACAAAACAAAACAAAACAAAATTATCACAGATCTAAGTATCATCCAGGCACTGAGCCAATCACAATGGGTGGGGTGTGTGTGTGTGTGTGTGTGTGTGTGTGTGTGTGTAGGACCATGTTGAAGGAGACAAGGGGCTGATGGCATATCTATAGTATATACTGAATTAGCATCGGAATGAAGACTCCTTCAACCGACAGATAAACATTTAATTACAGTCGTACAATTATTTATAGCGAGCTAGAGAGAGAGAAAAGGGGAGGGAGGGAGGAATAGGAGGAGAGAGGAGAGAGGAGAGGATGTTAGACACGCGTCTACAGAGCATCTGGAATAAAGCGTACTGCCCATAGACAGAGTGGAGCAGCTTTTTGTAGCAGCACCTAGTGGCCAGAGAGGGAAACGCGCTGTTCTGCTCTGCTCCATTCTGAGGACAGGACAGGGGACTGGGCTTATGGTACAGTATATGATACAGACAGGGGCTAAGGGCCGCATCCCAGACAGCAGCCGGCGGTGGCACAGCTCTGAGCCAGATCAGGGCCAGATCTGGCTGCTGCCTGGGCAGGTTCAGAGGTTAGAGGTCGGCAGGGTTGACGATGGTGAAGTCGGAGTCTTTGCTGTTGGTGCTGCCCTCCTCTGGGCTGGACGACCCTGAAGTGGTTAAGGTCAGGGGGTCGTGGAAGGGGGCTTGACGGGTGTGGGCTGAGCCTCGGCCGGAGGAAGCTCCCCCTCGCCCTCGCGGTCTGCATCACCGTCGCCCTCGCCGTCCTGGGAAACCAGGATGTAGTCGTCCCAGTTACGACTCTCTGGAGCCTGTGGACACAACAGCCACAGAGTGTGTGTGAGAGAGTTTCACATAATTGGGGCCTGCCAATACATGTGGCTATGTGTAAGACTGGGTGTGAGTGTGTGTATGTTGATATGTATAAATGTGTGTATGAAAAAAATGTGTACTTACACATATGAGCACGTATAAGTATATGAAAATATGTGTGTGTGACAGAGATATAGTCAGAGTTTATCTGCCTGTATATATGTGATATTCTGAGTGACTGTTTACGTGAGTGTGTGTGTATTGGTGTGTGTGTGTAAATGTTACCTACTGTTGGGGTATGGTTGAAGGTGTGTGTGTGTGTGTGTGTAAATGTTACCTGCTGTTGGAGTATTGTTGGAGGTGTCCCCATGTGCGTGTGTGTGTGTGTGTGTGTGTGTGTGTGTGTGTGTGTGTAAATGTTACCTGCTGTTGGGGTATGGTTGAAGGTGTGTGTGTGTGTGTGTGTGTGTGTGTAAATGTTACCTGCTGTTGGAGTATTGTTGGAGGTGTCCCCGTGTGTGTGTGTGTGTGTGTGTGTGTGTGTGTAAATGTTACCTGCTGTTGGGGTATCGTTGGAGGTGTTCCCCTTTCAGCGTTTGTGAGCTGGCGAGTTTCCAGTTCCTGCTCCATTGGCTTCTGCCGAGGTGCGTGAGGGTGTGTGTGAGTGTGTGTGTGTGTGTGTGCGTGGGCACCAGTGGAGCAGTAGTGATCATCTGCAATGGTGATTTCCTCATTCTCCTCTGCCTCCAGCTGACTCTGGTTGAAGCGCAGCGCCCCCTTGAGGATATCCTTTATCTACACACACACCACACACACACACACACAACCATACAGATACACACACAACCAGTGGTGGGTAGAGTACTGAAAATCTATACTCAAGTAGATTTACTCAAGTAATCTATACTCAAGTACAATTACTCCCTTCAAAAATTACTTGAGTAGAAGTAAATATTCCCATCTGAGAAATCTTCTCAAGTAAAAGTGAGAAAGTACTTTGTTACAAAGTGTCTTTACGCCTGTTTGCTTTTCTCTTCCTCTGTAGGCTAATCATATAGGCAACCATATTTAAACAGCCCAATTCAAATATATTTAAAATACTTTAATATTATTTGACACACTTCTGTAGGCTATCAGAAGTACAATTTTGAAAAAGGAATATGGAAAATTGCCGTTCCTCGAAACTTTTACTCATGACGTGTTACTTGTAACGTGTTACTACCCACCCCTACAGACAACGACACATGCAAACGCACACAGAAAGAGCAACAACATACAGAGAGCGTGTGTGTGTGTGTGTGTGTGTGTGTGTCTGTGTGTGTGTCTGTGTGTATGTGTGTGTGTGTGTGTGTGTGTGTGTGTCTGTGTGTGTGTGTGTGTGTGTGTGTGTGTGTGTGTGTGTCTGTGTGTGTGTGTCTGTGTGTGTGTGTGTGTGTGTGTGTGTGTGTGTGTGTCTGTGTGTGTCTGTGTGTGTGTGTGTCTGTGTGTCTGTGTGTCTGTCTGTGTGTGTCTGTGTGTCTGTCTGTGTGTGTGTGTGTGATTCTACCTGCTTTAGTCCAGCCAGTGACACCAAAACCTCATCCTCTTTCTGCAGATGCTCCTGCAAAATCACTTCCTGGATTTTGCCTGTCGACAAAAAACATATTCAATATGTCACTGACATTATTATCAGCAAGGTGCATTATGATTGGCTGCTTGTCCAGTGAGGTGCATGATTGGTTAGTGTGCTCACCGATGTGCACATTCATCATCTTGGCACAGTATTTGCTCATGGCCTCCAGGTCATTAATCTGACCCTGCAGTAATGACACCTGGTTCTCCAGCTCCTCCTGTGATGTGCACACACACACACACACACACACACACACACACACACACACACACACACACACACACACACACACACACACACACACACACACACACACACACACACAGAAAGATAAAGATACGTGCACACAGACATGATTCCAATCAATATTGTCAACTGTCTAATGGTAGGCCACCCATCAATGTAATGTAAACATGTATGTCTCTATACAATGACAAAGACCAAGATAATATAGAGAGAAACAAAGAGATAGCTAACACACACACACACACACACACACACACACACACACACACGTGCTTAACTGACCGTATCCCTCTTGCCCACACACAGCTGTGGTTGACTGACCGTATCCCTCTTGCCCATGGTCTTGCTGTGGGATCGCGAGCGGCTGATGTTGAAGAACGAGTCCTTCTTAGTGGCCGAGAGGGGAGGAGACGACGTGCTGGAGTCCCGCCCCCTGGATGCAGGAAGGGGCGGGGACGACATTGCATGATCACGCCCACTAGACAGACTCTCAATACTGGGGGAGGAGCTAACTGTTCTGGAGGAGTAGCCTGATGGAGAGAAAAGGAGGGAGAGATGGAGGGACAGAGAAAGGGAAGATAGAGAGAGAGGAGAGAGGGAGGATAGAGGGAGAGGAGAGGGAGGATGGAGGGAGGGAGAGGAGTAGAGGAGAGAGGGAAGATGGAGGGAGAGAAGGAGAGGAGAGAAAAAAAAAGAGTCAGAGAGGAAAGATAAAGAGGACAGAATAGAGAGACAGAGACAAAGGAGGAGAAGAGGGGACGGTGAGAAAGAGAATGGAGAGAGAGAGAGAGAAAGAGAGAGAAGATGGAGGGAGAAAAAGAAAGGAGGGGAGAAAGGAGATGAGAGAAGAGAGAGAGGAGAAGAGAGGAAGATGGGGAAAGGGAGAGGGTAGAAAAGGGAGAGGGTAGAAAAGAGACAGAGCAAAGAGGAGAGAGAGAGAGAGGGAGAGACACAAAGAGTGGCAGAGACAGAAAGTCACAGTAAAGTGAGATGAATGGAAGTAAAGAAGAAGAAGAATGATGCCAAGAGGGAAAAAGGGATAGAGAGGAAAAGAGGGAAAGAGAGGGAGTGATTAAAAGAGAGAGAGTAAAATAGAATGAAAGGGAGGGAGAGACATACCAAGAGGGAGAGAGTAATAGAGGGAGAGAGTGATAGAGAGGGAGTTAGGCTTTTAAATATTAGACATACTGTACATGTGACAAACAGAGCTAGTTATAAAAGAAAACATTCTGAAAGTGATTTTTAACAGTGATTTTCAAAAGTGCTTTTAAAAGAAGAAAGAATTTTCAAAAGTAACATTTTATCAAGTGATTTGTAGAGGTGATTCTTTAAGGATTAGCGTGTGTCCACTGGGAATGCATGGCAATAGCAGCAGGAGCAGAAGCCTCTGTCCAACACTGACAATGTAACACTGACAGTCTAAACTGACAGTCTACCACTGGCAGTCTAACACTGGCGGAGAGAAGGAGAGAGGAGACAGACAGAGTGAAAATGGAGGGAGAGAAGAGAGAGTGTCTAATACTGACAGTCTAACACTGGCAGTCTAACACTGTCTGATTAACACTGCCAGTCTAACACTATCTGATTAACACTGCCAGTCTAACACTGACTGATTAACACCGTCAATGTACCACTAACAGTCTAACACTGGCTGACTAACACTGGCTGATTAACACTGGCTGATTAACACTGCCAGTCTAACACTGTCTGATTAACACTGCCAGTCTAACACTGACTGATTAACACTGTCAATGTACCACTAAGTCTAACACTGGCTGACTAACACTGGCTGATTAACACTGCCAGTCTAACACTGACTGATTAACACTGACTGTCTAACACTGACTGATTAACACGGTCAATGTACCACTAACAGTCTAACACTGGCTGTCTAACACTGGCTGACTAACACTGACAATGTATCACTAATAGTCTAACACTGACAGTCCAACAATGGCAGTCTAACAGTACAGCATAGAAAACACAGGAAGCAGAAGTCCAGGTGGCCATAGAGTGCTGTGTGTGTGTGTGTGTGTGTGTGTGTGTGTGTGTGTGTGTGTGTGTGTGTGATTCTTTCAACCCCACAAGCGTTGCAGACAGCAGCATAGCATGCCTCTTTAAGATGCATCACGTGTGCAAAAAACACCACACACACACACAAATGCATATCTGTAAATACAACAACATGCACTAACTACTCACACAAAGAAACAGGCAGAAATGTTTGGCGCACACCAGAAACAAACACAGAGGCATAAACACGCATGCGCTGGCACATCAGTGCAAATGCTGATGCGGTTGCCATGACAGCAGTTACCTGGGGTATCAGAAAGAATCTGGGCAGGGAGAGACACCTGAGACCCACTAGAGCCTACATCTGCAGGATGGGAGAGTCAGTACACACACAATCAGTACACTCTCTCACACACTCACACACAAATGTACGTGTACACAAACACACATACACTCCCAATCACGCACACACATATATTAGTACACATAACACTACTATACCACTACAATACGTTACCACACACACCCTGATGTTGTATTAGTAGTGATGAAACACTGCATTGCCCACCAGTAGCTAGTGCAATACAGTATACACATGCGTGTATGTGTCTGTGTGTCTGTGTGCATGCATGTGCATGCTCATGAGTGTGTGAGTGTGTGTGTGTGTGTGTGTGTGTGTGTGTGTGTGTGCGTGTGTGCGTGTGTGCTCACCTTTGCTCAGCTGCACAGGCATGCTCTCAGACTTGAGTAGTCGGTGCGACTGCGTCTGTGTGTGCGACACGGCCGAGTGTGAGGGGGTGGGGCCTGCGCTGGCTGGCTCTGCTGACTGGCGGGTGGCTGCTGGGATGGGCGTGGCCGACAGTACCTCACTGTTGATTGGCGAGATGCCGGTGGTAGCTCCGCCTGAAATCGCCGGGGCGATGAGCTTACGGCCGAAACTCAGCAAAGAGCTGGAGACCTTGTTTATGTTGAGGGGGGGCGCTTTAGTACTTGCACTACTGAGGAAGGGAAGGAGGGAGAGAGAGAGAGAGAAAGAGGGAGAGAGAGAGAGGGATAACCACATTGGAAGAAACAGAGAGAGAGCGAGGTAACCACATTAGAAGAGAGGGAGAGAGAGGAAGATATGGAGAAGAGATGGAACGCACACCAAGATGAGGTGCTGGCTACCGGTGTGTATATCTAAAGTAAGAGAAGGAAGGTGCCGCCCACTCTGAGTAAATGAAACAGCGTTTAATAAGCGATGCGTTTTAGCCCTACAAGGCCTTCATCAGATCGCATGCGATCTGATGAAGGCCTTGTAGGCCTAAACGTTATCGCCTATTAAACGTTGTTTCATTTACTCAGAGTGTGCGGCACCTTGCTAGATGCTTATCATTTAGTCACACACACACACACACACACACACACACACACTTTACCGTGTCTTGTTGACCAGGTCCGCACCACGGGTTTTGTAATAATCCAGGTTCTGCTGGAACTGATAGTTTACCGCCGAGGATTATTCTGCAATCAACCAAAGCAGAGAACCTCTTTAACATGCATCTCTCAAGTGTACATACACACACACCAGTGTTTCCCATACATTGACTTATTTGTGGCGGCCCACCACAATATCAACATTGACCACCACACAATGAATTTCCAGGTTGTTCTAAATTGTGCTTAAATCTGGTTAGCATCATAACCACACTGTGCTAATTTGTTAAAAACTGTTGTATTCAAGTTAATTCTGCAAACCAACCACCACAAATGGAATTCAATTCTGTGGGAAACACTGCACACACTTAAAACATTTCACAACATTTTACACTCAGAGTTAAAGTCTATTTCACACCACTGAATAGAAATGTCAGGGAGGACGTGCAGGTCATTTGTCCATCCAGTTAGCAAAATAAGGAACAGTTAATGTTCAAATAACAGTTAGTGTATGTGTCTGCACTGCAAAAAACTGCTTATCTAATAAAATCTAACCAAGATTATTAGTCTAATTTAAGAAAATTTTGACTTATTTTAAGACATCTCATCCTGAAAACAAGCTAATTTTTCTGCCAGTGCGTTAAGCAAATTTGTTCTAAAAACAAGCAAATTTGTCTGCCAGTGCGTTAAGTAAATTTGTCTTGATTAGACTCCTTAAAATAAGTCAAAGTCTTCTTAAATTAAGTCAAAATGATCTTTCGAGAGAGCACTAGGTAAGTATTTTCATACTAAAAACAATACCAAATGGATTTTTTGATCTTATTATAAGATTAATAACACTTGGTTAGATTTCATTTTTTGCAGTGTGTGTGTTTGTGTGTGTACACACCTTGGGTCTCTAAGGAGCATTACTTTAATCAGTGTTTGTAGCCTTAGGTCTCAGGGGAACTATGCCTTCTACAGAAGGCTGTGTATGTGTGTGTGTGTATTTATAGCATGGTTGATTAGCACTTCCCATGGTAACACCTTGGGTTCTACCATGACTATAAGTTGTTTTGTCCCCTGTGGGGGGTGTGAGAGAGAGAGAGAGTGTGTGTGTGTGTGTGTGCACACCTTTGGGTCTCTAAGGAACAGTGACTTCTGCAGCAGGGAATGGATATCTCCAACTGGGGGTAGTGCATCAGAAGGCCCAGACACGTCTGGAAGTTACTGGCAATCACTGCAACACACACACACACACAAACACACCATGCTTATTATCCGTATTAACACTTATTAAACCTGGTATTAACAAACCTACAGGCACTTACAAAACAAGGCACCCTTTTAAAATACAAAGCATTCTTTTTCTCACAGAAAACGTAGTGTTTACATGCTAAGTGGGTGTGTTCAAATTGGGCAAACATTCCACTGGAACTGGAACACTTTGTCCAGCTCACTTGCAGCTCTGCTGTTTGCAGAGAACTTCCTCCTCAAACTGTTTGCGAGAGTTCGCAAATGTTGGCGGAGAACTTAGAACACAAATAGAAAACTGTTTGCAAACGTTGGCCTATGCAATTTGAACACATTTAAAGGCCTTGCATCACTTGCACATGGTTGTGCATGATTTGAAGGCAGCGGCAGGTTGTTGTCTTTATTAGAGTGCTCCTGGCGTGCTCATCTAGTACAGCATCAGGCTGGCACTGAGCCTACTGAGAGTTCTGAGTTCTGAGTGCTGAGGTCCAAAATGATGCGGTCTGTTTGTGTGTGTGTGTGTGTGTGAGTGTGTGTGTGTGTGTCTGTTACTAATATGCATCTGTGATGTAGAGCAGCATGGCAAACAAGTAGTTCACCAGGCACTATCTGGTGTGTGTGTGAGTGTGTGTGTGTAACATGTGTGCAACATGGTGGCAGGAGCCAACGCTGCAACACAACTCTAAACGCACCCACAGCTGGCATAAACGGCATAAACGCAGAGAAGTAAAAGTTGCAGTTGTTTGTTTGTGTACTGTCTGATACGTGTGTGTGTGTGTGTGTGTGTGTGAATGACTCACATGCATCTCTAATGTACAGCAGCATGGCTACAAACACGTAGTCCACCAGGTCCAGAGTGATGCTGTCTGCAAACAGAGCATCCCACACCACCAACAGATCCTGCAGCGGGAACTCTCTTCCAAACAGCAGACGCACCCAGCGACTACCACACACGCACACACACGCCACACACACACACACACACGCACACACACACACACGCACGCACACACACACACAATCACATATTTTACACATACACATTGCACATTTATTTTAATTATGTACTCACACACACGCAGTAAACAAATGCACATTACACACACACACATACACACACACACACACACACATACATACACACACACACAAATTACACACAAGTACTGTAAGTACATACATAAAGCTCTACACAGAGTGGATCTGT
>NC_063208.1:28105000-28127500 GCF_017589495.1 Alosa alosa
AGCAAGTGCGGATGTGTTTGAATGCGTGGCTCCAGTATTATTTGCTGCAGCTACAGAGAGTTAAAGCTAGTTCAGTTTGGTTTGAAAACTCTTCAAACGCTACTTTAAGAGACGGCTTTAATGGGGAGAGAACAGAACATTACACTGCATAGACTGTTGTCTCGTACGCGCGTCTCCAGCAAGAGGACGTGCCCGGACCCAAACTTCAACTTCGTGCATTAATGTTGTCCGACATTCTACGGATCTGGTGAGATCTATCTCGTTTTTGTATTTTTTGGCGTGGTATACCACCAGATCAGCGCTCGACTTTTTGCCTTTTTGTTGTGGATTACATATTTTTTCCGTTGCGTTCCGACAGTGGATTATACTCGCGGCCTACCTGTTTCCTGGTTGGAATCTAAAGACTGTAGCGCGAACCTGGGAAGGACTTGAAGTTTTCTTTAGTTTGGACTTTTAGTTTAATTTTGTGGACTGAGACAAAGGGGGGGATTCAAGTATTGTGTGGGTGCACGGAATAATTGGTGCAGTGATAATATACCGCGCTACGCGCGTCATTCAATTGAACTGTTTGGTGCGTCTTTTCTTGTTTGTGTTCAGCGCCGTCTGATATTTGTTTGTTGCTGTGTGCGTTATTCACGGCCTTACATCTGCTCTCATGCATATATGTTTAGTTAAGAAGGCAAAAAGTATTTGTGACAGTATTGCAGTGTTTTCTTATTATCAATGACTACTTGCATTCCAAAGAACCTCTTGTGCGTTTACGGTAACACAGTTCTTTAAAAATAACGTTAAAGGGCTGATTGTTACACATTTATGGATGAACAGAATGTATTCAGGTAAATTATCTGTGTGTGTGTGTGTGTGTGTGTGTGTGTGTGTGTGTGTCCAGAGAGACTGACCGCGGTTCCTGTTGAAGTTCTGCAGCGGGTCATATCCTGTCTCCTGCTCCTCAGCCTGCAGAGGGTGCCTTGTCTCAAAGTTTGGGTGCTGCATGTCCTGCAAATACACACACACACACACACACACACACACACACACACACACACACACACAGACACAGACACACACCAGGGTTAGACACAAGAGACAGTTGTCAGGGGTGTGAGCAGCACAGACCCTGGAGGCTGTGTTCTCTATCTGATGAGTGCAGAGAAGACCCAGCACAGTCATGTGAATGCAGATAACCGTGATAAGCGCAGAGCAACACTTCAAGTCATCACGGTCAGAAACCACAGCGTCAGATAAATGCAGTAATGTGTTCTGCCTGACACAGGGAGGTGGTGGGTTTCCTGGAAACACTACTGAATCAGGACTGTTGTTAAGAGGAGGTTAGTTGAGTCATGATGCTATGAGCAGCATACTGGCCATGAATTCATGGCCAAATAAAATAGAACATGTTTAACAGTAAGGACAAAATGAAGATTTGTGTTATTATAGCTATAGTGGTGAGAAAGATTGTGCTGCTATAACAGTTTGAGGAAGATCAAGCTGGTGGGATGAATGTTGGAGCAGGAGATGCTGAAATGAGGCCTACAGTACATTCACATTTATGCGTTTATGGACCCACATTCCCCCCCCCCCCCCCACACACACACATCTGTCCGATGACGAGAGAGGACACACTTCAATACACCTGAAGAACCACTCTCAAATTAGACACAAAACAAACACACACACACACACATCAATTCTCTTCCTCTTTCCATCTAATTTAAACATGCTTTTTTTTATTAATCTCTATTCTCAAAACGACCACAGCAACCAGTGTCTGCCCTAGAACTAGCAGAAGCATGAACTAACCAACTGAACATATCTTACACAGGATGTTAAAGTAGCTTGATGGTGGTGACAGCCCTGTTATCACATAGTACCAGTCTCCACACAGCTACGAGAGCCTAGGTCATTCTGACCATCCACAGGCAACCAATCATGTGAGAGGACCTGGACGTGTGTTGTAAGATTGGACCTGTGTGTTGTAAGATTGTTGTTGATCTACACACCACATATATCTCATTCCCACACACAGACAGAGAGAGAGAGAAAGAAAGAGAGGGAGCGAGAGTGAGAGTGAGAACTGAAACCTTGAACAATCTGCTGTGCTGCAGAGCTTAAAGGGAAACATTTATCTACAACTCCCTGAGGACACGCGAGAAATAAAACAAGATATCAATAAAAATAGGCATGATGGCAGGGAGGGAGAGAGGGAAAGAGGGAGAGAGGGGAGAGAGAGAGAGAGAGAGAGAGAAAGAAAGAGAGAAGAACCCTGAGCTTGCTCAGGAGCTCCTGCTTAAACAAACTCACATGCCTCTACTTCACCCACCAATTACAACCCCGCAAGCTCCCACCACCACATGACTACCAAGAATCTGACCAGCCACCGGGGCTGCCTATGGATCTCTCACACACACACACACACAGCTTTTAGCTTCACATACTGGGCTAGTTCACATATAACTTTTCAATTGACCTTTCAGAAAATTTGGTAACGTTTCCCAGCAAACCTGACCACACACAGACATGCACGCACACAGAGAGACATGCACGCACGCACACACGCGCGCGCACACACACACACGCACACACACACGCACACACACACACACACACACACACACACACACACACACCCCAAAAACATCCACCTACCCCCCTGAGACACACACACACACATAAAAGCCTGCAGTGAAGTGCACAAATCCCTCCACAAAGTGTACATCATATACAACAAACGTCTCCTTCACATCAGCAGCTCTGAGAGCAGAGGGAGCAGGGCAGGGGGAGAAGGGCATTAATCGGGGCAGGAGAGCCTGGGGTCAGGGCCTCTGTCGGGGCAATAATACAGCCTCATGACCCACCATGGTGTCTAAGACACACTGGGAGCAGAACAGGGGCAGGAGGGCATTAATCGGGGCAGAACAGCCTGAAGTCAGAGCCTCTGTCCGGGGCAATAACACAGCCTCATGACACAGTGTAAGACACGCTGGGTCCAGACAGATGAGTGCAGGGAGAATGAGAGCAAACTCCTCAGCGACAACACACACAGACACCACAGGACAAACACTTGTAAAAACTAGCTTTACAAGGACAATATTGGGATACTAATCCAATCAAGACAATACTCCGAATAAGATACTAGGGTCAGACTCTACTCTTCATCTACAATATGAACAGTATTCCAATATCATAAAACTGTACCATCACCCACCACTGATGTATAATATAATGTGTGAGAGCAATACTGAGGAGAAAAAATACTTTTTTTGTCTTAGTATAAGCTTAGTTATATTTCTTTTTAAAACTTTTTTTCTTATTTATGTATTAGAGGTCTTTGTCATTCTGTCTTCCAGGGCAAAAACACAGCCTCATCATGACACACCACAGCTGTGTCTAGACACGCCGGGCCCCACCACTCTCTCAGCACCAGAGACCAACATGGCTGCTGTGCTGAGACAATGAGCTGCCTGCAAACAGACAGGCACCACAGGAGAAACACTTAGCAATGTAGGCTAACGCTGACGCTAATGTAAATCTGCTCATATCTATGGAGGGCAAATCTGAGATCATTTCATTATTATGGTTTTAGTGTGATATGACTGAGTGAGTCCTGAGTGACTAGTGGTTTTTTGACACATGTTATGATGTGCAGAGTTAAGTATAAATCAATGGGTTGAATTTCTGCTTCAGTGCAGTGAGAAGCATAGATATAGAAACAGAACATAACATACTTATATCTATGGTGAAAAGTACAATCCTGCACTGGACGTCAAGGCTACCAGCAACGAGGCTAAAACCCTGGAGCTAGATCTAGAACAACAACAAGCTTTTCAGTGACTGGGCTAAACCCCCTGTCTGCTGAAGCTTATATTTAAGCATGCCTAAAGGCTTCTGGAGTCAGACGTTCTCACTTCATAGCTGGTCTGTGCCCGTCACATCATTCATATGCGAAGCCTTACAACAAACTTATCAGTCTTTCCACGTATAACATATGGCTCCTGTATGTTGTAATTTCCTCCTCTTTGCCATAAGACACGACACAGAGAGACTTTCACTGCCTCTTTTTAGAAACAGCAATCAGCACACTCTGTACTAAGGGCATGGCAGTATTAGAATGGTGAAACGAAACTTGCTTGAATACTACCAAACTAGTAGATTGTAAATCCACCATCACCACCAGTGAACACAGATAAGGGAGAGAAGACATCTTTTCCCAGGAAATAGCCTAACAGGGAGATATAAGAGGCCCTGTGGCTGTCAGTACTCCTCTGCTTACAGTATGCGCATATTGGACCATCTCCAACAGAGTCCCTTCTGCTGTAACCTTGAAACTAGATTAGAAACAGAACAAACATGGTCCTGATGAGGCCCTGTTTCTCAGAGTTATCTGGCTTTGGGTCACAAGAACCCAGCAGACCTCTGAGGTGGTTTGTCTCCATAGCAACCCCAGGGAACCAGATGACAACCTTTCAGCAGTACCCCACCCCAATCCTGATCATGTACAAAAGACATACGATAACTCCAGCGTTCCCAACGACAACACAATGCATCCTCTCAGCACTCTAACCTCACAAGAGCCCAACACATCATGTCAGGTATGCATATCCTCGGGGGCTATAGCCTACCTGTTCACTGGACCCAGTGTAGTTGGAACTCTTGTGAATACACCATCTCCTTTCTTTGAATGAGCTCAACTGTAATGTGATGCTGACTAGTTCAGATCAATATCTATCCTAAACAACGCACAAGATAGGCGGCAGCCATGCAATTGTCATGACAAAATGTTTGACTCATATTCTTTTTGAAAAGGACTATTTCAGTGCATAGATAGACCTGACCACTCCTTCAATTATGTCCTCATAATGACTAATAAGGGTATTTCTCTTCGCGCTAATCACTGTTGCACTCTGCTATGGGTTCCCTACCCTATTTGTCACGGTAGTATTGGTGTACTACTTGGAGTGAGCTATGCTATGAGCGTGTCCTGTTTGAGTCGAGTAAGAGGAAATGCCAGTGCCAGTGTGAACAGTCCGATTCGTCTATGGTTGTGGTCAGTTGGCAGCTAGCCAAGATTAGGAAACCTTATGGCGACAGAATGTTGCGAGTCTTATTTCTGTGGCGGTAGCTCAAAATAATCCGTCATATTTTTATTTTTTTTAACAAAATGTTCGTTTCTGTCGTTCAAAATGGGGAACCAGTAGCTCGAGCTCTCCACTGCATCTTATCTGCTCTCTACTTAACATAATTACGCCATTATGTGAATTTAAAACCTGGCAGACTAAGTGACATTAAACAGGGAAAAACACGACCCACAGCTAAATTTACATAGACTTTTCTTATTTGCTAGAGGCATAAAATACCGGAGCCTGATTGAACAGGCCTTGCTAGGCAAAAAAAAATAACTAGCGTGATCAAAGAAACACAGTCCATTTCGCGTCAACCAGTTGCGCTCGTTGTTTAACATCTCTGCATACTATTGCATTATCATGGGGGTTTAAAAGGTTATTATTTTTACCTGAAAAGTTTTATAAGAGTACCCCCATTCTGCTTCTGCCAGTCTGCATGTAAACACTCGCGCGAGTCAGGCGGATGTGTCTCTGACCAGCTGATCATGCACGTGACGCGCACGTAAAGGACGTCATGATGACAGCCGAGCAATCAAAGCGCAGGGCCCCCTGGTGCCTAAAGTGGGTTGGTGCAGACTGCCACTGCTACAGTCCTGAGATGTGGTGTCACATGATGTTGCTGTACTTGTCTGCATCCAATCCCATAGACATAATATACATATGTATATTATGTCTATGTCCAATCCTATGTTTAATCATGTGTTTCAAAGTTGCAGTTGTGAGAATAAACAAACAATTGCAATCTCTAAATCATAATTTGTGGAAACAAAACAACAACAGCAATCAACACAAATGATTGATTTCACCAGTTGAAAGTGTGAGTAAACTTTATATGGTGTGTCATATTGAACTTTTTTATTAACTTAGATAGGACTGAACAGAATGAAATTCCTTGTCTGGCCGATAAGTATAAGCCTACATTGATATTCTTCCTAGATTAACAGTCATGTTAAAATTACTTTCCGGTTCAAGCTCAAATTCTAGTTTGAATCTAGACAGTCCTAGCGAAATTTGTTTGTATAGCCTAATGGATCCCTGTTTGATGTTTTTCATAGCCTACCTGCAATGACCAGATAGATGTACAGTGTGATGGGCAAGTGGACTACATCTGTGGACTGGTTTATTACTGTAAAAGGCCTATATGCTAAGAGCTTCAGGGCTGTGATAGCTGAGTGGACTTCATCTGTGGAGAGGTTGATTACTGTAAAGGCCTATGGGCTAAATGCTTCCGTGTTCGCAGACAGTGCAGTGGCTCAGTAGATGAAGTACTTATCATGGCAGACACCAAACTGGGGACGGATCCCGGTTCAGTGATACCACAGCAAGGCTATGCAGCCAAACCACTTTCCCCATTCTCCACTGTAAACAACCTTGGCATGGTGTTTATTTTTTATTGTCTTTATTAGAATACAACTAGAAAATACAGGGAACGATTTTCATGAGCAGGGGATGCAGAGGACTTGGGAAATATGACTTTTCCTCTATTCTTTGTGTTTATGTTTGTCTGCACACCTTTTTGCTTGTATTGTGTTGAGGAGGGAGGGAAACTAGGCAGGAGGGGGGGTGTATGGTGTGTGGTATGGTGTGTGTTATGTTATATGTTATAGATAGATAGATAGATAGATAGATAGATAGATAGATAGATATATTACTTTATTCATCCCCAGAGGGAAATTATGGTGTTACAGCAACAATTAATAATATAAACATATATCACACATAAACATACATACAAGTTAAAAAATAAATACAACTGGATATAGTCTCTGTTAAAGAGGTTGTAAACTGCATTGTTTCTCAGCATAAGATTTTATCTCACGGCACAAAGGGGAGTTGTTGTAAATAGTTATGGCAGTGGGCAGGAATGATTTTCTATAACGGTCCTTGTTACAGCGAAGTTGGAGCAACCTCCAGCTTTATATGTTATATGTTATATGTGTGAGGCTGTGTATATCCTGCATGGAATGTAATGATGTGTGTGAAAAAGAATATCCTTATAGGACAATAAAGACTCTATACTATTTGTTCGCTTCACAAGAACTTGCATGAGTATGACAAGGTGACAACTCTTAGATGATGAAATGCGCTATAAGATGATGAGAATGACTCACTCAGTCAGGTTGGTCCTGAGTGTTTAACTCATTTCCCAGTTAATTACAGCAATTAAGATGTTCAGGCCACTGGCTCCTTCACTAAAGTCTTCTGTGTGATTGTTAATTATCCTGCTCTCTCTATGGGCTGCTACCACAGGTGCCTTGTATTCAGTGCTGTTGCTAGCGGAGACATATAGGCACCAGAGCTCAGGCACTGAGCAAAGATTTTAGAATACTCCACCCTAAGATCTTTGCTGTTAAGTCTGAGGGCCCACATTCTAAAGGTCATGGCAAACATTCCAAATTAAATGGAAGCACTAAATGCTATTCTATATGCTATAACGTCAGATCAGCCATGATATTTAACACAGGTTTGTCTTTGTCAGGACCTATGTAGCTTGGCACATGATGATGTTGATGATGATGAGGATGATGGTTTGGATAAAGATGGCAATCATGATGGTCATCAATTTAGTGGTGGACATGCATCAACAAGCATCTTGTTTCTGCTTATTGTTTATTATTTATGCTTATTATTTGTTAATTTGTCTGTTTATGTCTTGATGTCTGTATGCAAAGCACTATGGGTTGCACTTTGTGCATATGAAAAGCGTTATATAAATAAAATGGACTTGACTTGACTTGACATTTATTGTTACAGCAGAAAATAGCATGCTGTAATTCAGTAAAAACCCTACTGTAAGGTACTCTCCCCTATACATACCCATAAGCACACAATCATCCTCACACACACCCATGCACCTCTTCTCTCTCGCTCTCTCTCACACACACACACAGCCCATGCATGTGCCCTCGGTCACCTGTGATATCATTAATGTGATGTGTCAGCCGGACAAATCATTTATTTGGTTTCTAAATGTGCTCTCCTGTTCACAATGAGCGAAGTGAGTGTGAGTAGGCAATTGTGTGTTTATAGGCCTATGTGTGTTTGTGGCTCACTAGGAGCCCAGGGGATGGTGAGTCAGGTGTATGTGTGTGTGTGTGTGTGTGTGTGTGTGTGTGTGTGTGTCAATGGCTGCTCATAACCATTTCATTTAATCAAAATGAACAACTATTATCATAGCAGCACACCGAGACGATAACCCTGACCGTGAGCGTCCTCTTTTTCACGCAGCCTTCAGTTTATTGATAAACAAAATGGAGAGTGTTCCATTTCATGGCATTATAGTTCATTTATTTTCTCTTATTGTGACATTAACATTGAATATCATTGGGGCATCTTGCAGAACCCATAATGCAAACGTTATGGAGAAACAGTGGCTTGGAAAATCTCCCGTTAAGGGGAAAGGCTTTCATCAGTGCTCTGCACCTGTAGAGGACATATACTACAGCGTCTTTTTGTCATTGCTGTAGGCAAAACACACAATTTCCATTAACCATTTTCCACCGAACATTTCTCTTTATGTCTGTTTCACACACTTTCATCCTCATACTTCTCTCTTTACACTCTCTCTCTCTCTCTCTCTCTCTCTCACACACACACACACACACACACACACACAAACACAGACAGACACACAAACACAGACAGACACACAGATGCAGACATGCGCGCACACACACACACACACACACACACACACAGACACACACACCTTACTGTAATCACTTTCCTGTCCCTGGTGATGGAAGTCCACTGTCTGCGTATGGTGTGCCTGTCTCCTGTCTCTTCAATGTCAGGAGTGGTAGATGCTGTCCGTCCCATTCACTCTTTGCTTACATCTCTCTCAAACTACCTGCTGTGCTGAGATGATCTCTCTAGGTCCTTGTTACAGTACAGGTAGAGTTTGCAATTCTGGATAAAGATTTTTGATGTGCATAATGAAAGTTTTGCAAGCCTGGAATTATTACGTAATGGCTCAGTTCATACCATTTTGTTAGTTTGGCTTTCACAGAGCCAAGACTGTATGTGAACAACAGAGTTTTTCTGAACGCACACCGAACAGACAGTTGGATCACAGTGAGTAATTCACTGATTTGTGTTTTGGATTAGAATAGCGGACTATCCTTTAAGCATCAAAACAACAACAGGCTAGACTCACCTGTCACTCAACTCTCACATGATTCTCTCCAAACTCACCTGCAGCTCATTAAGAAGGACTAAGTCCAGATCACCTTGTTTGCCGTCATATTTTTTCTAATTTTTATCTTTTTTTTCTGTATCTATCTAATTAGTTGTCTATTAGATAGATACAGTAGTTGTCTAATTAGTTGTCTACTAGTAGGTATGTTTCGTCCTGATTTATTTATTCACAGGTGTTTGTTGCTGAGTGATGTTGGTGTACTGGGAAAGTCAAGTCAGGACAAAAATGTAGACTTCACATAGTCAGCAGTGCCACTAGGTGGGGACGTCGCCATGCAATACACACTACTAAATCATACTTGGGCGACCTAGGTGAAATCTTGTCGTTGCATCCACTCCTCTTTTGAACAGCAGGGGTCGCCACGTCGCCAAATTTGTCATGCTTCATTCAGCAGATGGCAGGCAAGTGGACCACGCAGACTTTCTTTCTGATCACAACGAGAACGTGGTACATTGTGTGACGCGCCTCAGACAAGTACAAAATACAGCCACAGAAGTTGAGCCCACCAAGTGCCATTATTCTGTGTATATATTTACAGTCATATCTGTAAGATATCATTTCGCGTCAGCTACAGCTAATTCTTTTGTCTTTCCTTCCAAACCTCTTTTTGCAAATTGATTGATTAATAGAGCAGCCAGAGACTTCATGGGCAGTGATGGTAACAGCGGGCAAAATATTGTGGAACTTATAAAACTGTGTAGCCTACACTCGTGGGAAACCAAGATTTTCGAGCTGTTTATGTCATAGGCCTACAGCTAATGGCCTCATTACACCAAACAACTTTGACAAGATTTGGGAAAGATTCTTAAAAGATTGGAGTCTTTTGAGTAAAGCTTGAATGGGGGGCATTAGTTAAAAGACTACAATCTTTCAAGAATCTTTCCCAAATCTTGTCAAAGTTATTTGGTGTAAGGTGGCCATAAGCTCATTCGAGATGAACTGCGGCTGATTGTGGCTGACTTCATACGTCAACATGAACTTCAAATAGCCTACTGGCCGGGAGGAGCTATAACAGCAGCTTGTCCCGAACAGCTGAAGTCTAGGCTACATGACGTGACTGGCGGGAGATATCACGAAATTTTGTGTGCAATAAATATAGTTTAACTTTCCTTCTTAATCAGGCCTTTAATGACAGCTTCAAGGCATTTCCTGTATGGCAAAACTAATAAGTTAATATTCAGGTGTGATTTTGGCCCATTCTTTTAAACAGATAGTCTTTTAATATTGAAGATTCCAGGGGTCCCTCTTGTGAATCCTGATCTTTAGTTAACTTCCAAAACTGTTCCAAAAAGTCAGGGCCTTGATTTCCTTTCTCTGAAACCAATTGAGAGTTTCCTTTGCTGAATGCTTTGGATCATTGTCCTGCTGGAAGGTCTAGCCATGTCTCATCCTCATCATCCTGGTAGATGGCAAGATTCTCCTGGAACAAAATGACTTCATTCATCATTCCTTCAACTGAAGTCTGCCAGTACCATGAGATGAAAAACAGCCCCACACCATGATGCCTTCACCTCCAAACTTCACTGTTGGTAGGGTATTTTAGGGTGATGCACAGTGCCATTTCTCCTCCAAATAGGGTGTGTAGTATGACATCCAAAAAGTTCAATTTTGCTCTCGCCTGACCAGAATACATTCTCTCAGTATTTCATAGGCTTGTCCAAATGTTGTATAGCAAACTTTCAACAAGCTTCGCCATGTTTTTCTTCAGGAATAGAGTCGTGCGAGGTGAGTGTGCATAGAGGCAATGGTGCTGGGAATATCAGGGACTGCGATTATGTTGATTTTCTTACTTTGAGTGTTAATGTACTTTGTCGTCGGAATGTTTTGTTTTGTCCGATTTGACAATTATTTTCTTTAAAAATTTGTCCGATTGACAATTATTTTCTTTAAAAAAAAATTGTTAATTTATTCTCATTTTCATAACAATTTGGGTGTTTTATTTAACTTTAGAACACCCATTGTGTTCCCGGTCAAAATTAGAAATGAATGGGTGAGAAAATGGTCAGTGTATAAAATTGAGTCCAGGAACATACCTGTTGATCAGATGGACTGTATCTGTGCTTCTGTAATGAAATTCACACACATTCACACAAACCCCCACTTCACGCTCCCTCTTTGTTCTATGCCAGCCCCCATTGGAATCTTTCCCCAATAGAATCTTCCCCTTTCTGACTTGCATGAGCTCAGGTCAATGAGGCCTGCAGGCCATAAATAGCAAAAGGAAGTTCAAAACTGGTAATATCCAATAGAACATAAGTTGATGCAAAGGTCTATCACAACATTAGATGATAATATATGTGTTGTTATGGATTTATAACAAATCATAATGCAGAGGTAATTTTGACCGGGAACACAAAACTAGTGAACATAAAACAAACACAACAGAAGGGTTAAATAAAAAACTGCATTTGCTTATGGACATGGAGTAAGATACTTGTGAAAGAAGGATATGCAGCTTTCAAGTGACAAAAATGGCAAATACCCAAGTTCACTTTAAAATTGTTGGACAATTGTTGGGGAATTTTTTCCCCATTTGCATGAACGCATCATCAGATCTTTCAGAGTAATGGTGCATTCATGGCACTTCAGAATGACAAGGACCGCCCCCGTGGCTACTTTGTTTTTCCCACAGCAAGTGTTCATGTGCTTTGCTATCGGAATGTATGACAAACATGGATGCCACAAAAAAGGTTAAAACATACACTCACTAATCCTGAATAAACAACTGTATTTGCTTAAAATATAGTGTAAGACGCTTGTGAAAGAAAGATATGCAGCTTTCAATTGACAAAAAGGGCAAATTCCCAAGTTCACTTTAAAACTGTTGGACATGAAAGGCCACATGGATTACAAACAAACTACAACGTGACAACAAAAGTGATGACGAGCCCCTAACTGGGCAACTCTGTTAGCAAAATCTAGCCCCAGTTTCCGACCTCTGACTCACATATTCCGTGACGTGAATGACGCGGAATGATGATGTTTTCACTGGGAAAAAGGTTTTTCCGAAGCCCATGAATGCTAGGAAAGACAAGTCAAACACGTCAAAATGCGTCATACCAGAAGTGAGATTCCGGAACTGATTATTTGGTTGGCAAAAACTTTACTGTTTATGGAGAATACAGAAACACTATTTTTCTTTTACAGTCCATGGTAAAAATAGTCTCATTAGCTAGCACCTTTTTATTATTATTCGTAATACACATTTATTCATTAAATAAGCGGTTGCGCCTGACTGTCCATATGATCTGCCAGAGTGGGAGGAGCTAGAAAAGAAGACTCCGGACACACCAGCTGGCGTGACTCACAGCGGACATTGCAGATGTTTATTGTAACATCGCTTAGAGCGCCTTTAAACATTTGAACATTAGACCTTTAACACTTTTAAGTACGGGCCATCTCTAGGCTTCCTCCCCCGAAATCGCACTGTTCCTACTCTAGAGGCCACTGTTCTCACCCAGTTTGGCCTACTATCAAATACTTGACCTCTTTGGAAAGCTCAGACACAGTAGTTTCAGTAGAGACCATAAGAATAACTGTGATGTGTGATGTACTGACACAGGGCTACAGAGGCTTGGATTGCAAGCATCTCTGAACTGACCACAATTCAGCCCTCTAGGTCACTTGAGTGGATTTAGAAACACAACTGAGCCCTAGCACCAGGTCTTGTGAAGCTTTGTGCAAAAGTAGATCAATATAGAATGAAAAAATGAGTACTTTAGACCATTATTTACCAAGGTATGCTCATGCGTTTGGTAAAATGCCCTATGGAAACTCCCCATAGGACTTTTGGTTACCCAAAATGCATACTGACAATAAAAGCCTTACTGTGTAGCAAGTAACCTTTTGGTGTAGAAGTATAATCTTGGTTTCAAATGAAAGGTAACACTCTGAGGTGTCTTGTAGACTATTTGGATTGTATGTCAGCTGTTCTGATATAGAATGACTACACAAAATATGGAATAATTACACAAAAGTCTCTATTTTTGCATTTACTTTGTTGGTTCAATGGTTGTGTATAAGATAGACTATACATCTTCAACTAATATTGGATAAAACAACATGAAGATTCAATTTCTATGGATTCCTGTGAATATTTCAGTACCCAATATGTTGCATCTACTTATTGTGCTGCAGCTACACTGCAGCCAGAGGTCAGGTTAGCACCAAAAGCGGAGGAGGGGGAGGAGGGTATTTTTGATTAAATTGAATTAAGACATAGTATGATTAATCTGACAAAGCACTATACAGATTGTACATAAAAACGTGGATTCCCAAGAGTTCAAGCTTTCAAATGGTGTATATGCTACATAGCAATATGGTGCATACAATTGATTTTGAATGTACACTAACACTGTCGGTACACTGTCCCTAAAGTAAACATGTAAATATTGCATCTGAAAGAGTTTCAGAGGAGCATCACGGCACATCCAGTCCTGTACCACACATTTCTGCAGAACCACTTGGGTAAAGTCATTTCTCCTCTACGATTCTCAATCAATTATTTATACCACCGAAAAACATGTCACTTGACACAGTTGCGATGTGAGCTAATTTTCAAATCTTAGTGACACATTTGAACTTACCTCCACTACTAGAAGCTTTCCTACTGCTGCTATTCCAAAAACAAATACCAGTATATGCCACAATATAGAGCAAGTCACTGTAAATGATATGAAATCATGAAAATAGCCTACTCAAAGTACAATCAATTTGTACAAATATATGGGTATTTTGTTGTAAGTCACTGTAGAAATTACAGCAGGTAATGACTGCAGGAATAGCAGCAGGTTCAACACACCCGGCCCAGTTCCGACGCAGTTCACTGCGAAGTGAGAAAGTTAAGAGCTGTAGGCAATGACCTGCGCGTCTGTCACAAATCTGTCAGTAGCGCTTGCCTGCGGCTGAATGACCGGAAAAGGCCTCAAACAAGTCATCATGATGTCCACTGTACAACAATGATTCATGAAGCCAACTGTCCTCTGTTGCTGCGGTCTGGCAGTTGTGCGACTATCAGCCTTTTTTCATAAAACACTTTTGTGGCAACGCCACAACACATCTACCCCCCCACCCACCACCACCACTAACCAACTCTCTCTCTCTCTCTCTCTCTCTCTCACACACACACACACACACACACATCTCACTGGCTGACTGAATTGGGTTAGGTATTAAGGTGATTAATTACAGCGAAGGCGGCGAATACCCATCGAAAAGTTGTCCAAAAATCTAACACATGTATATTTTCAATACCCATTGTCTTCCGTTTCTTATTGTGTGGGCCTAATCGATGTCTGCATTTTAAGTCAGACGTAGTCTCACGAGCCTTTTCAGTCAGTGTGTGTGTGTGCGCACCTGTGGGTGTGCTCTCCAAGCAGCCCCTATCCTATCTCGTGCACGCGCGTCTCCTCGTCTCTCCGCTGTCCTCGTCTGTTCACTCGGAGATCCCGACTTCTGGAGAGTTCAACCAAAACACCGTGTTGGAGCGAACTCCGACGTCCACTTGCCTATACAGGCAATCTTTAGTTTTGGCGCCTCCACCAGTAAATCGCGACGGACGCATAACTTTGATGGGGACTTTGATCGAAGGGCGGGAAAATGCCTGTTATGAAAGGATTGCTCGCGCCACAAAATACATTTTTGGACACCATAGCGACACGTTTTGACGGGACCCGTAAGTGTTACAGCCTTCATTAAGGTGTACCTTATTTTTCTCGTCTTTATCTTGGTATGAGGGCTACAGCTTTTGATCCTAAATTGATATAATGACACCGTCTGTTCCATTATGATTTCCACCTATACAGAATATGGGCTACATAGTGGACATTTGTGATGAGGAGAGACTTTGTCAAAGTTTAGAAACTGTCTTATGCGTGTAGACATTTAGCGTTATTCAGAAGCAGTCTAATTGGGCTAATTGAGCTGTTGAATAGGCTATAGGCTGTGTGTGTGTGTGTGTGTGTGTGTGTGTGAGAGAGAGAGAGAGAGAGAGAGAGAGAGAGAGAGAGAACTTGTGTTTTCGTTTGTTTCGGGTCCTTTGAGTAAAGAGATGTAGCCTTGAAGCCCGCGTCCTTGTAGCTACAGTATTTTTGCCAGCATTTAGAACTTCAGCACCATGGACAAGGCTCTACAGAAATCCAGATTCCAGCGGCTGTCTGGTCTATTATGTTGCATAGTCTCTTGATTTTCTAAGTTAAACGACTTTTTGATGTTCTCACACACACACACACACACACACACATACACATACACGCGCGCACAATGAGTGCAAGAGATAAACCATATGCATGCCTTACCTAAAATGTCACGCATTTCTTTGAGTGTAGACACGACTGAGTCGCTTGAATTTGACTCAGCTGAAAACAAGAACCAACCACAAACAAACAAAACAAAACTGTGATGAAAAGAAGTTTTTTTCCCCTCTGTCTCAGCGTAAGAGTAGGCTAGGCTGTAGGACTGTCGGCCCGTGGAGGGACCCATTACGATCCCGCTGCAGCTGCCTCGCCTCTCCCGGCTCCGTCAGCGCAGGGACCCATCCATCAAATTTAATTGGTCGGTGGCAACGTAGCGGCAGGTGGGATTTCATCTCGGGGCCCATTTTTTTTTTGCCTCGACAAGCGCGAGGCCGTAAAATGATTTCGCTTTGCTCCTCGTAGCAGCCCATACAGGGCGCTCGAGATCCGTATCCCTCATCAGTAGCAGTACTCTCGAGACTCGGTGCTCGGCTGCCACTGGATGGTGACAAGGTCACGCCAGCGTCGTGAGGAGAATTAGTGTCGTGTAATTGCATTTTTACCATCTAAACAGCCATTTAAAATTTTATTGGGTGATGGCACACTATCTGGGGACAACCTTGAATACACACACACACACACACACTCTCTCTCTCTCTCTCTCTCTCTCTCTTTAAGTTTCTGTATCTATAGTGTCCACACTTTCTCTTTTTCTCCCTTCACACACACACATACACACACACACACAACCCCCTTCCTATCCTCTCCCTCCCAATTCCAGACTTTATTCTCACACACACACACACACACACACACACACACACACACACACACACACACACACCCCTTCCTATCCTCTCCCTCCCAATTCCAGACTTTATTCTCACACACACACACACACACACACACACACACACACACACACACAACCCCCTTCCTATCCTCTCCCTCCCAATTCCAGACTTTATTCACACACACACACACACACACACACACACACACACACACACACACACACACCTATCAACATCATGGATAGTTATGTTTCCCAAATTAGATGCCTTTTTTACAGCGATTACCCTTTAAAGCAAGTCTCCAGGGACGCTGCCGCCATGCTAGGCTTCACTCCATTCCCTCAACGGCACCCCTGTGCCTGGCGCTGCCCTTGAGCTAGTCACGCCGAATATAGCCGCCGTTAAAAGGGGAACCACTGCAGGTAAAATGGCCTCTTTTAGCATGCCTCTCCGTCTCGGAGGGGGTGGCGCAGGTGAAATTGTGCCATGTTTTCGTGCTTTGATTGGAACTGGGCTACAGAAACCAGGCAGGCTTCCCGGAGATCGAGCCGGAGAACTGACGTCACCTGTCTGAGCAACACCAGGGAGAGGTGAGGGGTTATCTGGTCAGGGAGGCCTCGAGCATGCTGCTATAATTTCCGGCCACCGCTCACCCAGAGAGAGAGAGAGAGAGAGAGAGAGAGGAAAAAGAGAGAGAGGAAAGAGAGAGAGACACACAGATATGGGGGAAAGAGAGAGAGAGGGAGAGAGAGGGGAGAGAGTAAGAGAGAGACAAAAGAGAGATAGACAGTAAGAGAGAGAGACACACAGAGAGGGGGGAAGGGAGAGAGAGAGAGAGTGGATTCTCCATGAGCGCCACACTCTGGTCTTCAGTCACCTTCACCTCTATTACTCATAACGTCAGCACTCCTCGGGGGAATCCCTAGTGAAGCTGTGAGCCCCTGCATGCAGTATTCACAGCACACGGTGAGCGACATCAATCATAAGATCGCCACAGCGATACGGCTCTGGTTGAATGGAAACAATGACCCAGATCTGCTGCCATTATGGGACCCCCGTGGTACCCTGCAAGCTGGGTCCTTGGTCTCCGGCTAGGCCTCCCCTCTCTCTAAAGAAAAAATAAACCACAAAGTGCTTTGATTTTTATACCATGTGATATGGGATATTCATATTTATTATATGGCTCCAATATAGCACTTGTCTGTGTGTGTGTGTATGTGTTTGTGTGTGTGTCTGTGTGCAGTGTTGGGAGGGTTACTTTCAAAATGTATTCCGTTACAGAATACAGAATACATGCCCAAAAATGTAATCTGTAACGTATTCCGTTACATTACTCAATCTGAGTAACGTATTCTGAATACTTAGATTACTTTCGCATTGAATTGCATTTTATAAGTGTAGGAATGCGGCCATCAAATCCTGCTTAGGCCTAATAAACAGGCCTATTCTGGTGTGTTCTTCTGTTCAAAATGGCTGAAGTGTTAGGCCCACATAGGAGAATGTAAAATCAACTAAGCTACCTGATACAACTTTAAAATAGCAAGGTGACCACTAAAACTACAGCAGGCGACTAGGCTAATTAAAACAAAAAACAGAAATTATAATTAAGGTGTGCCTGTGAGATTTTTCGGTGGCATCAACCCAGTACAAGTGAGGGGCGCATATGACAGGTGGAACGCAAATGGCCTGTAAATGTAAACACTATGGGCTACTGTATATCAGTGCTCTCAAAATGAACGTGATCGTGTAATGACAATCAAAAACCTCACGTTAAAATATGCTAGGCCTACTCGCAAGAATAATTCTTCAGAGGCTGCACCATATAATTCATTTTAAAACGTAAATGTAGATCAACTTAGAAAAAATAATAATAATCCATAAAGCTATTTTAAGTTAGAATAAAAAACTTAGAATGCAGTGCCTATTTTAGAGATTGGTTTTATTGTAGGTCTAAATCAACACGTGAACTAGGCTTTGCTTGCTTAGCAAACTGTGTAACCGATTGGCCGAAGTAGCCTGAGCTATTAATACTTGGGAAAATATCCTTTGAACAGACATCAGGAACCACGATCAGTGAGGAACAGGAGTTACCTCCACTTACTTTACTCCTAATTTGCTGTGCAAACAGTCATTTCAGGGTCTCCGATGACGCGTCCATAATGCGCACTGGCTGCGTTTTGAGGCTAGTGCAAGACGGCGAGGCTTGGATTTAAACATGTAAACAATTTCATCATAGATTGCTTTCAGGAGCTTCTGGGAAATGGAGTTGCCTTAATTTATTGAGAGAGTGAACAAACTTATGAAACAGAGAAGTATCGTCATGTAATCCATTGATTTCAACAATGTAACTGTATTCTAAATACCAACTATTTAACTTGTAACTGTATCGGAATACAGTTACTCATAATTTGTATTCTGAATACGTAACGCCGGTACATGTATTCCGTTACTCCCCAACACTGTCTTTGTGTGTGTGTATGTGTGTGTGCGTGCATGCGTGTGTGCGTGCGTGTGTGCGTTTCTTCAAACCGGTATAGCGGAAATGAAAATTTTTGGATGATCGTAACCGAAAATGTGAACAAAACCAATTTCACTTGTTCCGAAGTGAAAACACTATTTAAAATGTTAGATAACCAGTTAATAACCGGTTAATATCGTTCCAGTTAACTTTCTTTGAATATTATTCAAAAGTACATAGGGTTGGAAAGTCACCTGCCCACACAGTGTTCCCCAGAACCCTTATAGGATGAATTTAGTCAGATTTTCATATCCAACACTATCTCACTGCCTTTTCCAAGTGTTTAGCCTAAATTACTGAAACATTGTGTGAAGTAACATAGGCTGCCAGAGACACTAGAAAAATATCTAGGCCTAGTGGCATGCAGCACGCACAGGTTAGGCTATAACAGGGCTTAAAGCAAAGTAAAGGCAATATAATTTTTAAAGGAATGTTATTAGCCGTTCTTCTATAACTTTCTAACTGGTTACAATTTAGAGGAGTGGCCTTGGAACATTGGGACATCATTCTGTTTTCAGTCCCTGCTTTGGCAACACTGTACCTACACTACAGCCATGCCAATAAGGCTATTGAATTGAATTGAACTGAATTGAATCCATATCATCCATTCTTACTGTAGGACAAGTAGGTGTGGATGAGGGAGATCAAGGCCAAGGATAGAGTGCTGAGAGTGCTGGAACCAAGGAAGCAAATGAATAGAGATTCAATGGTAGAGAGAGAGAGAGAGAAAGGGAATTGTGAGTGTGACATAGAGAGAGTAGGGGATACCTGTCAACACGTATTTAAAGGTCATCTCCCAGCCCTTCCGTTTTGTTATTTCTCCCGGAAAACTCCGGTAATTTGCATGGCCATCAAACTTCATTTTAAAATCATTGATCCATTCAGGTTGCCAGATTGTGTATGAAATACACCCTACACATACACGATCACTTAGTTTCAATTTCAACCGTTTTGTCATAGGCTAAAACCTGGCAACCCAAATCCCAAATAAGGAAGCGGGTGCCGACTAAGCAGCCTGAGTCTCGTCGTGAAAGCAAGCGGGCTGGTTGAATGGCCTACTCAGAACTAGCTGTTGTGAAATTGTTGGGAATTTAATTGATTAACACATCACATAAACTGTTATTGAGTGTTGTTGATACACTGAACTTGTGCCCTCGGAACCAAATCTGACAGCAAGCAGCTTTGGAGTTTTGGAAGTAGGCTGCAGGCAGGCAGCTGGGTAAAACATAACTGGCATGCGTAAAGGTAATGGTAAGGTAAAAGCAACGACCGAAATGCAGTGTTGAAACACGTGTATGAAATGTATTAAATATGCAAAACACAGATCCGGTATAAACACCCGCCCCTCCCCTCCCCTCCCACCCCTCGAAAAAAATCTCCCCTTTTTTTTTGGAAAACTAAATGTTGACAGGTATGGAGTAGGGGAGAAAGGAAGAATCTGTTGAACAATGGCTTTTGCTTGTGTATATGTGTATGTGTTTGTGTGTATTTGTTTCTTTGTGTGTGTGTATTTGTGTGTGTGTGTGTGTGTGTTTGTGTGTGTATGTGAAAGAGAGAGAGAGAGAGGGTGAGAGAAAGAGTGTCCTCCTACACTCCTCTCACTCCCTCATCTTTTTAAGTAAACTATATCTACTGTGGTATCACATTTCTGGTGAGAGCTTTATGTAGGTGATGGGTAAGAGCTGTGAGCTGGCATGGGTAGAGCATCATCTATGAAGGAAAAGGAGCATCTTCCTCTGTTACCTTCTTCTTGTGAGTCCACCCCTCCCCTCCTCTTGCTCTCTCTGTTTCTCTCAAATGCTGAGGCAAATTTGGAAGGCTTATCCAGACTGCCAATCCACTGAACACACACACACACCTTTCTGTGTCTGCATATTCTGCAGCTCAGCTGGCCCTGTGTCAGCTTGAAATGAATTTTTGCCTCTAGTTACCTGTGTGTGTGTGTGTGTGTGTGTGTGTGTGTGTGTGTGTGAGAGAGAGAGAGAAGGAGAGTATGTGTGTGTGTGCAGGTTCTCATTTCTTCTCACTGCACTGTGCCTGGCTCATGCACATCTAATACACACACACACACACACACACACCACCTACACAGTTTAGCTCATGACCAGGACCTGTGCCTCAGGATCTCTCCTATCTTGTGTTCCTCTACTGTGGGTAGAGAGTGAAAGAGAGCAGACATTACAGCATGGCGCCATATTTAAATAACATCCAAGACAGAAAAGAACAACACTGACAAAATACAGAATCAGTGACCATAGCCTACACATTGAAACAGGCAGACATAAACAAACATGGGTGCCTAGACATATGAGAAACTGTAGCTTCTGCATAAATGAAGTAGAAAACGAGGAACATTTCCTTCTTAATTGTATTAAATATGCACCTATAAGGGAAACATGTTTTGATAAACAAACTGCACAAGTCTAGCTGCACATTATATTTTGACCTGCCATAAAACAAGAGAAAAGATGTAACATGGATAGATCTATCCTCTCTGTGTACATGTAAATACTTTGTTTGATCAATTTAAATTAAAAGCTATTTAACTTAAAGTGATTTATTTATATATATATGTAAGTGTAGACATATAATACAAGTTTGCATAAGTTTTAGTTTCTTTTTTCTATTTTCTTTTCTACAGTATAGCACTGATGAAGCTACTACTGTCCTCTTAGTAACATTACCATTTATCCTTTTATTTGAACTGTTTTCCCCTTTATCTTTATCTTTTAGTTTATCTTCATCTTTTTATCTTTATAACAATATTAATGTAAAGTGAACATGACCTGTAGCTTTGGCAACAATGACTTTATTCATTCATGCCAATAGAGCACCATTTGATTTGATTTGATTTGATTTCAGAGCCAGACAGAGAGAGCGAGAGAGAGAGGGATATAGAGAGAAGCAGAGGGAGAGAGAGAGAAAGACAGCAGAATGCAGAGAGAAGCAGGGAAAGAGAGAGGGAGAGAGGGAAACTGAGAAGAAAAAAGGAGGGTGAGGAGAGAGAGAGAACAGAGAGAGAAGGAGACTTAAAACTCCTTTACAGTTTTTTACAACTGTACAACTTACAACTTTTACAAAACTCTGTGCCTATTTTTCCAAAACTCTACACATAAAACCCACAATTGCTCACACAAAATGCAAAATGCCTCAAATCTCCAACAAAATGACACACAACATTCAAAATGTCATAAACACATCTCTAAAGCAAACATTCACCTCACATTTAAACACTTTTGGCATAATATGGCATTTTGGATTTATCATGTACACACTGTTGCTCAAAACATAAAGCTCTTTTGTCTTTCATGGGCTTCTATGTAGAGTATATTTCCATACAACAATGAGTGAAAAATGTCGCAATGTTGAAACCAAAAGGTGATTTTCCCAAATAATTTGCTGTTGTGAATACATTTTCTGCAATGAGAGTTTTGAAAAAAGGCCAAAGACAGAAAGTATTTCTAAAAGAAAGTGACTGACTACTATCAAATTACTTTGCTTTTTCCAAATAAAAAATATATCACTGTGTGTGTGTGTGTGTGTGTGTGTGTGTGTGTGTGTGTGTGTGAAATAGTGCTGTATATTCATAGGCCTATATATTCATAGTTGTATGTAAAGCAATTTGGAACATTTGTCC